>NW_017674041.1:0-78049 GCF_001879085.1 Nicotiana attenuata
GGGGGGGGGGGGGGTGTTCCAGAGAGGGAAGAGTTGAACTATAAGTGGATTGAGAGCAATCGCAAATTGCAGGTTGGTGGCAAACCTCAGAAAGCAGGACAGTAGGCTTCTCCAGGTCATCTCCCTTAATGCTTATACCAGTGCCCTGGCATTCTGGACAGAACACCGAGTATATCTGTCTCCTCACTGCTTTTATCTCATCTTTCTTCCCTTTTGCACTGTGTTTCGCTCCAGTCTTCCTCTTAGATCTTCGTTTTGCTTTGGTTTCCACTTTTGGTTCGTCGACGGGTTTTCCATAAGTTTCCAATTCACATAGAAGTATCCAGTGAATCAGGCAAGATACATGGAACACATGAAACGCCTATATTGACACAGAAATAGTAAGTGCATGGAGTGTAGTATTCAGATAATGGATCTTCAATAAGGTTTCAAAAGTGGAGAAAAATGTCTAGAACACAATGCATGAGTACATAAATAAATATCAGATGGAACAACAATAAAACACCACAATGCACGAGTACATAAAAAGATATCAGATGGGAAAAACAACAAAGCAGAGCAGCGTTTACCCCTGTCAAATTTCTACTGCTGCAAACAAGTCTTCCAGATTTCCTGTTCAGTAGAGCTGCCACGTCTTTACCAGGAAGCATTTTCTGTTGGCAGATATCACACATTCTCTCAGAAGCTACTCGCTGCTGTTTCCTCAACTCTCTCCTCATTGTTTTGCTGGATATAATTCTTGAACCCACTAGTTGATCATCACGTGTTCCCAATATCAGTCTCATATTTGAGCTATTTGTTGATTGAGATTCTTCCCCAGAAGAATCACACTGATTACTCAAAGACTCACTGATATCCTCCGGGTCCGAAAATGACTTCCTCCTCCTCTTGTTTCCAGCACCAATGGTTATGGTCTCCTCAGATTCCGAATAAGGACTGGAGGGGAGCAAAAATCTGTCATCAAGTAACGCCTTCCTACCCAAATTATAGTTATAAGGAAATGTAACAACCGCAAAGTCATGATCTGGCACCACAGAGACATCGATATCATCAGAATCATTTTTTCCCAACCATTCACACCATATTTTACGAATGCTTTTAGAGTCAATGTCATGCACAGTAAGCCGCACAGCAATTTGTCCAATACCAATAAGATTCACTTCTAGATCAGATAATTCATCTTTACACAACACACCCGGAATAACCAAGTTATCACTCTGTCCATTACCAGTCAACTCACAGTACTCATCCTCGAGATCAGGTACATCCCCATTAGGTCTCGAATTTCCACCATACTCAACAATAGCAAGGCTACTTTCATCTACAAGACAAGTGTCAGCCAGCCTGCTTTGACCAACATTCGCGATAGGCAAGTGCTGCTTATCATGCTCCGGATCCTTAAAGAAAAGCACACCATCATTGAACGGCCATGGATTCGGCTTCAACAATGTGGCTTTAGCAGCTGCGACCATTTCAGTATGAAGACTACCTTTCAGATGATTAAACAGGACAGAATCACTATAACACGGCGAATGACATAGCGTGCAGAAAAAGACTAATCTCTTCCCATCTTCTCTAAGCTCAATATACGTATGTCCTTGAGACCTCACATTATTCAAAGTTCTCCTCACTAATTGCTCTTTCAAGTTACAACCACTCGTCTTGGGGAAACCTAGTTGTCTACCCGCCATAAGATTCAAATATCACATATACCAAACAAACGGCTAAATTTTCCGAACTTTCACATGAAATACAACAATAGAAACACAAATTTTCTCGAATTTGACAGAATTATCAAGCAGGAAATTCAAAATTCGGTAATTCCGAACCAACAATTGCCACAATGTTCCGAACTTAGCAACTTCGCGAGCACGAAATTCACAATACCGTGGTAAAATCCCACATCAATTCTTTAAAATTCGGCTTCAGGAAGTAAAAACAAGACAAGTAAAGAGTAAATTTGACCAAACCTTACAGAAGATTTAACAAACCCTAAATTTACAACTTCGAGGCGTGCACGGTATTATAGGTATCTTCGTCAATTTCCGAACTATTCGATTTTTAGCAGCGGCGGATATTCCAGAAGAAAACTCAAAAAGCGACGAAATCGAACACGAATCCTCCATTGTCATTTGCATCTCCATTAAAAAACTTCGTAACAGAAAATTAAACGAACACTAAAAAGAAAAACGAAGAACCAACAGAATAGAGACTAATAACTAGAAATCAGAATTCAAGAAGAAGAAACAGAGATTGCATAGGTGAATATATGGGCAGTAAAGAAAATATTATGTATGTATAGGTAGAGAGAGAAAATTGGAAGGAGGGAAGGTTCTAGAGAGAGAGAAAGATAGAGGAGGGAATTGAAAGTTGAAACAGACTGTTTTAACTAAATTTTGGTGAATATCTGTATTATTACCGTAAGAAGGACACTAAGATAATGAAGCGTGTCAATCGTATGCAACTCTGGTGCATAGTTACGGTATATTACAGCTGTTAGAGTCGTGGATAATGAACTAGTTTTTGATTGATGATAATAACGGTCAGGATTTCGAGGAGTAGGTATCGGATTTAAATGTACTGTGTAGTTGGGTTCGGTAGCGGAAGGAAGATTCTTGGTATAAGCCGATAAGCATGGGAAATAATTTCAAAAGCTTTTCTTTTCCTTTTTTCTTCTTTTCTTCGAATTTCAATCTTGGTCCCTCATTTGTTGAAAAGTTCTGATTTTGGTCCTTTTAATATCTGGGTATCTGGCCAAGCATTTTAAACTTTTAATTTAATTTGAATGTGTGTTTTAGGGGTCAAATGGTTTTGTAGGTTATTGCAAACTTATTTTTAATTTTATGGCTCCATCTCTTTTTTGCAAATGAGAGATTTGCTTTTAGATCTATCTTTTACACATAAGAAATCTAAGAAAGATATTTACATATAAGAAATCTAAAAAAGACACTTTCTTAATTTCAACATTATAAAAAGCCATAAAGGCCCATTTTCTCGTATTTTAGGTCCCTTTATATAAAAGGTATTTGATATATAAATTAATTTTAAAGTTATACTAAGCTCAAATTAGAGCAAAACTACAGTGCATTAGTAATTTAAATTGTTTAGTACTTAATAATTCGTTAAATTTATAAAAATTAACAAACACAGCGATAAAAATGCATATATCAATTAATGAAATGTAAATTGTGATTGTAAAAAAATTACGAGGATTAAAATCAAAATTTTTAATATTTGAAGGACTACAAATGCAAATTTCTCTTCTTTCAGTTACAGTATGTCTTTTGTCGTGAGGCGGGGGTGAAGCTAATTAACAATTTCATACGTAATTTAATTGCCAACTGGCTGAATCTCGTGTTAGTTTTATNCCCCCCCCCCCTTTTTTTTTTTTTAATCTGAAAATTAACTAAAGACCTAAATCTTCCTATCATAAAATATATTATAAAACTACAAAATCAATCCTAATTAATTAAACAGACTACATCATAATATGGGAGTATTTTTGGTATTTTCTTTACAAAGATTATATTAAAATAAAATAAAAGGTAAGGAAAGATAGGTTAAAAATCATGATAGAACTAAAATAATATAACTATAAAATACTAGTAACCTAAATCATACAAAAATAATAAAAACTAATAGATGAAATTATTTTTGGTATTTTTGGTTAAATTGAAACAAAAGAAAAGAAAAAGTTGATCAAAATCATAGCAAAAATTGGAATAACGTCACAATAAAAGACTAATGAACTTAAACTTAAGTAGAAATATATAATAAGATAAAAAATTGAAACCATTTTTGTTTCTTTCAAATTGCAATTGAGGTGAAATAAAATAAAATTCTATAAAAATTAAGCTTTACTTGAATAAATAACAAAATACTAAATAACTCGAAGACGCGACGGGTTAAAAATTGCGTGCTTGCTGTGAGCACCTAATTTTTGACTATATTTGAGTTTTTCATCACTTATATNATATATATATATATATATATATATATATATTGCATTTGCAAAAGGAGAAAATATACAAAAAAATATATCTTCTTTTAATTTTGGTCAAAATTAGTAAGTTAGTACAAGAAGTGATAACTTTCCTATTCTAGCTTTTGTCATTTTTTCCTCTCAAATACAATCAAGTGGCCATCCAATCCATTTCTTAGTTTTTGGCACACATTCTAACAGGTTATACAAAATAAATATTTCCCTTTTGTTTTACTTTTCCACCAACGAATAGTAGTTTGACATATCATCTTTGCTATATGGTCTCACAATCTCACTTCTATTCCTTTCACTCAATACATGGAATCAGCAATTTCAATTTCCACAAAAAGTGGTGCATTCGTCCGTCACTCATGTGACATTAAATAAACTTGTCCTCCAAGAATTTAAACTCTTATCCCATCACAAATAATACCTACCCTATATAATCTCTAGTGGAGAGCCCTAAAGCCTTAGAGAAAAAGCTGCGCAGCAATCTGTTACACCCATGGTTTCGTACGTGGAAGTAAGTAAATTGATATAAGCTCGGAAATGAGATGTTACATCCCGCATTTTCGTACGTTACGTAAATTCGGGAATGAGATTATTTGAAAGTTATAAGTATTATGATATTTCAAAATAAGTGATAAGTAAATTTGTGAAGGTGAAAGGGTAAGCAAATGGAAGAAAATGAGTTCCGTCAAAGTTTGGCAATTTGGGGATAAAATACGTCCAAGCTATAATACCCAATATATATGTCACGGCCCCGGTTCGCCCTCCGTGAACCATCGTGACGGCACCTAGTCGCTACGACTAGGTAAGCCTAAATTGCGGAAAAGAAACCAAAATTTGCGGAAGTAAACAATTTAAAACCAGAACAAAGGAATAGACAGCGTTTAAATGTGCCGCTCGGCATACACCATATTAAATTCTCAAAACCAACACATAAATCCAAGATCCGAAAACCCATGAGTCACAAGCTAAGAAGTACTACATAGCTCTAACTCCAGAATGTCTAACAATAACTGAAAATACAGAAGGGCTAATACTAAACAACAAGAATAGAAAGAGACTCCTCGGTCTGCGGACGCGGCAGATATACCTCGAAGTCGCTATAGCAGTCGCTTCACCTCAGGGGTGGTAGGACTGAGTCGAAGTACCTGGATCTGCACATGAAAAACATGCGCAGGAAGGGCATGAGTACACCACAGCGGTACTCAGTAAGTGCCAAGCCTAACCTCGGTTGGGCAGTGACGAGGAAAGTCAGGGCCCTATTGAGGTTAAATAAGATATAAGGTTTAACAGTGCGAAATAAGCAGTGTAAATAAGTAACACAGGCTATGAAGGTCAGCAACAACTATTACAGAGGCAAGTAAAACACAGAAAGAGAATACAACTCAGCTCCAAGATAACAACCGGGGATCTCCCAGGATACCGTCCTGTAGCCCCCAAATATAAATATCATATCCAGTGGATCTCCCAGGTGCAGTCCCGTAGTCCAACTTGTAAATGCGCGGGAATCTACTGGGTTCAATCCCGTAGTTCCAATGTAAAAGTGCAGGGGGATCTCCCGGAATGCAATTCCGTAGTCCCAAAATAAACATACAGGGGAGCTCCCGGGATACCGTCCCGTAGTCCCAAAGTAAATACACAGCAGCAACAAGAACTCAATTCAATCAATTTCATATCAAGGTGAAGCAGGTAATCCTAACCTAGCATGTTTCACATATTACAAATAAGACAGTTAAGGCAAATAGAGCAATTTAATCAAGTAGACATGCTTCTCTAGGCTAACAGCAGGCTAAATTTCCAAACAGTGTAAGCAAGAAAAGGAAGAACACAATTCAAGGCTATTTTTAATGAAAAACCGGATTTTCAACAATTAGCACAAGTACGCGCTCGTCACCTCACGTACAAGGCATTTCAATTATCACAATATCAATCCTATGGGGAAAGGTCCCCCACACAAGGTTAGACAAGCCACTTACCTCGAACCGGCTCAAATGTCAACCCGAAACCACGTTCTTGCCACGAGTATCCGACTCGAAATGGCCCAAATCTATTCAATTAAACTTCACAATGTAAATAACACTTCAAGTAACTGATTCTACAATTAAATTCTAAGCTAATACGCGAAATTAGGTAAAATGACCAAAACGCCCCTCGGGCCCACGTCTCGGAATCGGGTAAAATTTATATTTTCAGAAACCTCGTACTCTCACGAGTACAACCATACCAAAATTATCCAAATCCGATATCAAATACCCAATCAAAACTCAATTTCTTGGTCTAAGAACTTTTCCCCAATTTTCATACAATTTCCGAAATTAAAGGATGGATTCATGTTTAGATTAATGGGTTACAAGCAAAATGACTTAGGAATCGTTACCCAATCGATATCTCTGAAAATCCCTCAAATTCTTGCTCAAATCCGAGCTCCCAAGCTTAAGTTTCCTCAAAAATGGCTAAACTCTCGTTTTTGAAATTTTTATATTCTGCCCAGCTTTTCCCTTAATCGCGATCGCGGAAGGCCAGTCGCGATCGCGAAGAACCAAAATTCACGCGCCTCAGATTACTCTATGCGAACGCGGAACCCGTCCGCGAACACGATGCCTAGCTCCCTCAGACTTACGCGATCGCAGTTGGCTTCACGCGACAACGTAGAAAAACACTTAGCAACCACTGCCGCCTTATTTCTTCTACGCGAACGCGGCCTAGCCCACGCGTTCGCGATTCAACACTGCCCCAAAGCTACGCGCTCGCATTCCTATCCATGCGAACGCGAAGAGCAAAATTCCCTCAGCCTCGCCTAAGCCTTCGCGATCGCGATACTCTCCACGCGATCGTGATGAAGAAAAACCTGCAACACATACCAGCAAAAATCTGATGCCTTTCCAAGTCCAAAAATGGTCCGTTGAGCATTCGAAACACACCCGAGGCCCCCGGGACCTCAACCAAACCTGCCAACCAATCCTAAAACAGCATTCAAACTTGTTCCAACCTTCGGAACGCTCAAAACAACATCAAAACACCTATTTTTCATCGGATTCAAGCTTAGGAATTCCAAAAACTCTAAAAACACGCTTTCGATCAAAAAATCTATCAAACCTCGTTCGAATGACCTGTAATTTTGCACACACGACACATTCAACACTACGGAGCTACTCCAACTTCCGAAATTCCATTCCAACCCTCGGATCAAAATCTCTCTATCGAACCAGAAACTTTAAAAATTCGACTTTCGGCATTTCAAGCCTAATTTAGCTACAGACCTCGAAAACACAATCCGAACACGCTCCCAACCACGAAAGCACCCCACGAAGCTAACGGAACCATCGAATTTCTATTCCGAGGCCGTCTTCACACTGTTTCAACTACGGTCAACTTTCCAACACTTAAGCTCTCATTTAGGGACTAAGTGTCCCAAAACTCTCCGAACCATAAAACCGAACATCCCGGCAAATCAAAATAGCAGAAATAAACATGGGGAAAGTAGTTAATAGGGGGATCGGGGCGTAAATTCTAAAAATGACCGGCCGGGTCGTTACAATATATGGATTAGTGCCATACAAGGTACCACATAACCATGATAGTAAGGTGTATAAAGTATGTTAAAAGTGAGTAGTATTATAAGTAATTTGAGATGATTCTTAATTATGTGGGTAATTGGTTAATTATTGGTTAGTAGGAGATTATTAAGTTAATCAAGGGATTAGTGGTTAATCAAAGAAAATTTTGAATAAGCTTGAGATGCCTAACGTGGCAGCCCAAGCAAAGACTCATTAGTCATTTAAAATAGATGTCACATTAAGGAATTTGGTGGCCAAATCATTCCTAAATTGGGGCCGCGTCATAAGACTTCTTAAAACTTAAGAAGTCATTCAAAGTAACGTTAATCTTCAAAATTCAACTCACTTATAAGACTTCTCTATCCTGGTAACGTGGGAACCTTAGCGTCTTCAACAAATTCAACATAATTTCATGGCAATTCAACAAGATTTCATGGCATCTTAAGCAACGTGAGATTTTACAATTATAAGGGAGTTCAGTGCAATCTTTCTCAAGAATATCATATGATTTTTTTCCTACTTCGATCTTGCCGTCACGTGTTTTGTCGCAATTAACGTGTGTTTGAGGGATTGTCAAGAGAATCGACCCAGGTATGTTAAGGCTATCCCTTCTTTCCTTTTGGCATGATCCATACGACACAAACGAAATGAGCAAATGCACAACTTCCATAAATGACTCTATTAATAGAAATACTAGAGATGCTTATGTTCTTGATTCCCCAAGTGTCATATTGTTCTATCATCTGTTCATGGGTCTCAGAACATACATAAGTTGATAAAAGTTATTTCATGACATTAATCAGGGGCATAATGGTCTTATCACACTCCGAAAGATTTTATTGATATTTTTTTTGTAAATGTCATAAAAAATTGAGAAATTAAAGTCCAAAAATATTTTTGTTTTTCTTTAGAAGTACTTTCTTAAAAATTAAATTAAAAAAAACTCATATATCCAAAATATTTTCCTAAAAGTCCCTTTTTCAAAAATTAAGAAGCAACCCCCAAAATCCAAAAATATTTTCTTTCTTCTTTAATAAAAGAGAAAACAAATGAAAAGTCAAACAAAAATATTTTCTTTTTACTTTTGAAATTCCCAGAGTTCAAAACAAAACAAAAGTAATGTTTAGAAGTTTATATATATATATATATATATATATATATATATATATATATATATATCAAAATCCGAAATCCAAAATATGTTCCTTGTTAGAAGCTTTTTAGGTATGATTTGCCTATTTAAAAATGTTAAATAAATTAGAAAAAAAAGAGTTAGCTCATTTACCTTGTTCCTAGTATTCCTGAACTACGCAAGATTTGATTCATGCGACGTCATGATACGTAGGCAATCCCCATCGGATTCGATCATAGTCATAAATAAATTGAGTGGATAAACAAAAAAAATAGAAAAAGAAAAAAGAAATTGAGATTGAGTGAAAAAGAAAGAAAAGAGTGACAAAAATAAAAGGAAAAAAGAGCGACAAAATAATAAAAATAAAAGAGTGACAAAAACAAAAAGCGAAAAAGAGAGTGCAAAAAATAAAAGAGCGACATAAACTAAATGAGAAAATCAAGAGTGATTAACGTGAGGCAGAAATGAAAGAAAATAGGTACCGAGTGAAAAAGGCGTTAAGGCCGAGATGAAACATGCAACTGTTCAAACACATGGTAGAAGCGTTTAACTGTTTAGGTGCATTGCATCCCAACGTGCGATTTCCTATCTGTTAAGCGACTCATAACTAACAAGGTTGTTGGGCGTGCAAATTAGCCAGGTTCAGTTCAGGTGGTTGGTTTTGTTGGTAATCTAGCTTCCAATCCTTACGTCACATGATCCAAAGGAAAGGTTCTTATGGCCTCCGAAAGTCATTTTTCAATTATAGACTCTGAGGATAGTCTGGCGTTGGCTATTCCACAGCTAGAATCGGTAGTTGCTGAAGAAAATAGGATGTTGCGCCTCCGCATATTGGAAATGTGGGACGCCTAGTCTAATGGCAGGGAACCACCAAGTGCAATCCTTGGGTTCCCTGAGTTGATCCCCAGCCAGGAGAGACTACCAACACCCCTGTGGCCAACCCGTTCATCCCGTGAGGGTACCCTCCAATGCCATTTAACGGCCCTGAAATGCCTTCTAGGGTTCGCCCCCAGGCGCCAGCCTCAAAGGCATTGCCAGCAATGTTCTCTGCAGCACCAGCCCGCACCACAGCACAACCAACTTTACCATGGCCGTTTGTTGAGTCTCTAATGTTCACCTTCAGGGTCCGTAGCTTCAACCAGAAATAACATATATGACCCCGTACCCCTTTACTCAACCTCCGCAAAGTGACTTCTCGGTTGGGCAAGGAAAGGTTTTCAAGAATCCCGAGCAAGAGAAAATGATTCGAAAGATGAAGAGCCTAGAACAAAGTCTGGAAAAAATGCAAGGTCTGAGTGGCCAAAAGAGTGTCTTATACTCCGAACATTGTATGTTTACCCATGTTCACTTGCCGGATGGTTTCAAGAGGCCAAAATCTGAAAAGTACGACGGGCACGGGGACTCGGTCGCTCATCTGAAATGATAATGTAACCAGCTGAGGGGTGCTGGTGGAAAAGAGGAGCTGGTAATGGCCTATCTTGGGGAAAGCCTCACCGGAATTGCTTCTGAGTGGTATACGGATCAAGAAATTACCCATTGGCACGTGTGGGACGATATGACCCGAGATTTGTCCGCCAGTTCTAGTATAGTGTGGACATCGCTCGCGACAGGAACTCTTTATCCAATTTGAAAAAGAAAATCGCGGAAAGCTTCCGCGAATATGCTGTAAAATGGCGTGAGCAAGCTGCCAGGGTAAAGCCTCCAATGGACAAAATTGAAATGGTTATGGTCTTTCTGTAGGCCCAAGAGGCGGTGTGACGACCCGGCCAGTCGTCTCATGAGTTACCGCTCCATTTCCTCCATTTCTGCTTCTTTATGTCTTATTTATCTGTGTTTTGAGGTATCGGGTTGGTTGGATTGAATCTGGATTGGTTTTGGTGAAGTTTGAGACACTTAGTCTCTTTTAAGAAGGCTTAAGTTGGAAAAGTCAACCAGATGTTGACTTATGTGTTAGAGGGCTCGGATGTGAGTTTCGATGGTTCGGTTAGCTTCGGGAGGTGATTTATGACTTAGGAGCGTGAGCGGAATGAGTTTTGGAGGTTTGGAGTAGTTTTAGGCTTGAATTGGCGAAGTTGATATTTTGGCGATTTCCGGTTGATAGGCGAGATTTTGATATAAGGGTTGGAATGAAATTTTGAGAGTTGCAGTAGCTTCGTTATGTGATTTGGGATATGTGTGCAAAATTTCAGGTCATTCGGACGTGGTTTGGTTGGGTTTTTGATCAAAAGCGGAATTCGGAAGATTTTTAGAAACTTAGGCTTGAATCCGATGTGTTTTGGTTGATTTGATGTTGTTTGAAGCGTTTTGATGATTGGAGCAAGTTTGAATAAGGTTTTAGGATATGTTGGTGCCTTTGGTTGAGGTCCCGGGGGCCTCGGGTGAGTTTCGGGTGGTCAATCGGACCATTTTGGAGTTTAGAAAATTGCAGAAAATCTGTTCAGCTGTTGCAGGGATTTTACCCTTCGCGTTCGCGAGTGGAGCCTCGCGTTCGCGAAGAGGCAGTTGAGGAAGGCAAGGATTAAGCCTTCGCATTCGCGAGGGGAGCTACGCGTTCGCGAGATGGAAATTGCGTTTGCATAGGGTCTTTTGGTCAGCTGGTCTGAGGTCTAGGTTGCTCATCGCGTTCGCGTTGGACAGAGCGCGTTCGCGAAGGTTCGCCTGGGTAAAGCATCGCATTCGCGGGGGATTGGTCGCGATCGCGTAGAAGGAAAATTGGTCAAAGTAAGTTTGTGCTTCGCGAACGCGAGGGTTTGACTGCGTTCGCGAAGAAGGAAATTCAGGCCTGGGCAGAATGTTTTTAACTCGTCTTGTACGCGATTTTGAGGTTTATTTCCTCCATAGTTGGACATTTTGGGAGATTTTTGAAGGAGATCTAAGAGGGATTCAAGGGGAATCGTTGGGAGGTACGATTCTTGGACTAAAAACTCGATTATTATGTGAATTCCACCTAGAAAATCATGAAAACTAAGCCAAAAATTGAAGAACTAGGGCTTGAGAAATTGGACTTTTGATTTGGGATTTGAAGGGCCATTTGTGGACGGATTTTGATGTTTTTGGTATGTATGAACCCGTGGGAAGATAATGATGTAAAAATTTTTGAATTTCGAGACGTGGGCCCAGGGGTCGGGTTTTGGTAATTTCGGGATTTGTGCCCTTTATTGATTGTTTTCGCTTGGGTTTTGTTTCCTTAGCATATTTTGACGTCCTCGTTCTGATTTTGGATAGATTCGACGCGCGTGGAGGCCAATTCGAAGGGCAAAGGCATCGCGAGCTAGAGATTTAGCCGGTTCGAGGTGAGTAATGATGGTAAATGATGTTTTGAGGGTTTGAAACCCCAGATTGCACACCGTAGTGCTATATTAAGGTGAGGTACACGCTTGATGACGAGCGTGGGGTCGTGCACTATTGGGGATTGTGACTTGGTCCATCCCGATTGATGATTTTACCGCGTATTTGACTAAAATCTATTTACTATCATCATTATTTGGGCTGAATGCCATATTTGGGCTTCGTGCCAACTATTTGAACCCTTCGGGAATTTTCATTGATACTTCCTCACTGTTCTGACTTTATACTTGAACTCAGTCATGTTATTTTCCACTGTTTTTATACTCAGCCACATTTACTCAGTTTTAATACTTAAATGATATTCTTAAATGATGTTTGGGCTGAGAAACACTGTTTTATTGATATTTCCTCACTGTTTCTTAACTGGTTTTAATGCTTCATTGTAGAATGCCTTGTGCCTTACGCGTTTTCTTACTTACAGTCATTATTTATATTCGTATCACTGAGTTGGAGTACTCACTTTACTCCCTGCACCCTGTGTTCAGATTCAAGCGTAGCTGGTCCTGCTCCCGAGTGCTGATTCATTCCAGCTTCAGGCGGATCTTCGAGGAGTCTTTAGGTAGCTGTTGGCGTTCGCAGCCTGGAGCTCCTCTCTATCTATTTCTTTTACGGTCTTAATTCAGTATTTTAAACTCTGTAGTTACATTTGAGGATTTGGTATTGTTAGATTCTCGTGACTTGTGACACCCCGGTTAGGGCTGTGTCGGGTTGTATTTCCGCTACTTATTATCATTAAGCCATGTTTTAGACTGCTTTTATGTTTTTTAACTGCTTTAACAAGTGAATTGAGTTTAGTTGGCTGGCCTTTTCTTCGCGAGAGGCGCCATCACGACTGGGTTCGGGGTTAGGGTCGTGACAAGTTGGTATTAGAGCCTAGGTTACATAGGTCTCACGAGTCATGAGGAGGTTTAGTAGAGTCTCGCGGATCGGTACGGAGACATCTGTATTTATCCTCGAGAGGCTGCAGAACTTTTAGGAAAAACTTCACATTCTTGAAATTCTTGTCGTGCGAGTTTGTTGATCCGAGTACTAAACTTTTGTTATTCTATTCGCTCACAGATGGTGAGGACACGTGCTACCGGATAGGGTGGACGATCACCAGTGCCACCAGCTGCGGCCACCAGGGGCCGAGGACGCGGTCGTGGCCGTGGTAGAGGCAGAGCAGCGAGGGCAGCCCCAGCAGATCCACCAGCTGCCCTAGTTCAGGACCAGGTTCCAGCTGTGGACCCTCCAGCAGCACCAGCTCAGGCACCAGCTGTGCCTATTGTGATTCCGGGTCTTCAGGAGGCCTTGGCTCAGATATTATCAGTTTGCACTGGCCTAGCTCAGGCGCTTTCAGCCACTACAGCCGCAGCTACTTCACAGGCCAGGAGAGGCAGTCAGACTCCCGCCGCCCGAACGCCTGAGCAGGTCGTGTAGGGACTTCAGACGCCGGGGGCACATCCAGCTCAGCCGGTCGCAGCTACTCAGGACTATGTAGTTCCTGTCATGCCAGAGGATGAGCAGTGTAGTTTGGAGAGATTTGGTAGACTTCAGCCTCCGACCTTCAGCGGAGCAGAGGGCGAGGATGCCTAGGGCTTTTTAGACAAGTGTCAGAGGATCTTCGTACAGCCGGTTTTCTGGAGACCAGCGGGGTCGCTTTCACTACTTATCAGTTCTCAGGAGCCGCTTTTACCTGGTGGGAGGATTTTGTCAGTCTGATCGCTCAGGTTATCGAGGGGCGTCATCGGGTCATGGTTCCCACAGTTCACACCAGGGCCATTCTTCACTTAGTGCCCTCTCAGCTCAGAGCTCATCCTGTGCCCATCTGTTCAGGGATCTTCTACGCCGAGTGCATCTGCTGGTCACTCCGGTGCGAGGGGTTCCCATCAGTCCCCTTATCCAGCACCTGGGAGTTGTTACAAGTGTGGCGAGATGGGCCACATGTGGAGGCAGTGTCCCCGCCGTGTTGCTAGTTCATCCCAACAGAGGGGTCAGTCATCAGCTTCAGCGCCAGTTGCTCCACCACCACCCACCCAGCCAGTTTGGGGTGGGGGTCAGTCAGCCAAGGGTCGCCCAGAGGGGGAGGTCGATTAGGGGGCGGTCAGGCCCGTTTTTATGCTCTTCCAGGCAGACCCGATGCCATTGCTTCCGATGCTGTCATTACAGGTATTATTTCAGTCTGCCATAGAGATGCCTCTGTATTATTTGATCCCGGTTCCACCTATTCTTATGTGTCATCATACTTTGCTCGCTATTTGGGTACTCCTCGTGAGTTTCTTGCTTTACCTGTTCATGTATCTACCCCGATGGGCGATACTATTGTTGTAGACCGTGTGTACCGATCGTGTGTGGTGACTATTGGGGGTCTGGAGACCCGAGTTGATCTTTTATTATTGAGTATGGTGGATTTTGATGTCATTCTGGGCATGGATTGGCTATCTCCGTGTCGCGCTATTCTAGATTGTCATACCAAGATAGTCATGTTGGCTATTCCAGGTGTGCCATGGATTGAGTGGCGAGGTGTGACTGATTACGTTCCTAGTAGAGTGATCTCTTTCTTGAAGGCCCAACGTATGGTTGGGAAGGGTTGTCTTTCGTATCTTGCCTTTGTGAGGGATGTTGGAGCTGAGACTCCCAGTATTGATTCTGTCCCAGTTGTGAGGGATTTCCCTGATGTATTTCCTGCAGACCTGCCGGGCATGCCACCGGACAGGGATATTGATTTTGGTATTGACCTGGTGCCGGGCACTCAACCCATTTCTATCCCACCGTATCGTATAGCACCAGCGGAGTTGAAGGAGTTGAAGAATGCACGATAGAAGAATCTATTGTTGATTAATTAATTGACAATGCTACAATGAGCCCTATATATATACAATACATGTCCTACTCCTAATACATGTGGGATTAGGGTTATTTACTACTATTTATACAATGAAACTAACACTCCCCCTTAAGCTGGTGCATGTAAATCATATGTACCGAGCTTGTTACATATATAACTAATACGAGGACCAGTGAGGGACTTGGTAAAAATATCAGCAAGCTGATCATTAGACTTCACAAATTTTGTAGCAATATCTCCCGAGAGTATCTTTTCTCTAACAAAGTGACAGTCAATCTCGATGTGTTTAGTTCTCTCGTGGAACACTGGATTTGACGCAATATGAAGAGCAGCTTGATTATCACACACAAGTCCCATCTGACTAATCTCACCAAATTTCAACTCCTTGAGCAACCGTTTGATCCAAATTAGCTCACATGTGGCCATAGCCATTGCTCAATATTTTGCTTCTGTACTAGACCGAGCAACCACATTCCGTTTCTTGCACTTCCAAGACACCAAATTTCATCCTACTAAGACACAATATCCAGACGTAGAACGTCTATCAGAAGGTGATCCTGCCCAATCAACATCTGAGTATCTAACGATCTGCTCATGGCCTCGATCCTCAAACAATAAGCCTTCGCCTGGAGCTGATTTTATATACCGAAGAATGCGGACAACTGCATCCCAATGACATCACAAGGAGAATCCATAAACTGACTCACAACACTCACAGGAAAGGAAATGTCAGGTCTAGTCACTGTGAGTTAATTTAATTTACCAACCAACCGCCTATATCTTGCAGGATCGCTAAGAGGCTCCCCCTATTTTGGCAGAAGTTTAGAATTCGGATCCATCGGAGTGTCAACAGGTCTACAACCTGTCATTCCTGTCTCCTCAAGAATATCTAAGGCATACTTCCGTTGTGAGATCACAATACCTGAGCTAGACTAAGCAACCTCAATACCCAGAAAATACTTTATCTGCCCAGATCCTTAGTCTGAAAGTGCCGAAAGAGATGTTGCTTCAACTTACTAATACCATCCTGATCATTGCCGGTAATAACAATATCGTCAACATAAATGACCAGATAAATATAGAGATTTGAAGCAGAATGTCGATAAAATACAGAGTGATCAGCTTAACTACGAGTCATGCTAAACTCCCGAATAACTGTGCCGAACTTACCAAACCAGGCTCGAGGAGACTGCTTTAGACCATAGAGGGACCGACGCAACCGACATACAAGGCCACTAGACTCCCCCTAAGCAACAAAACCAGGTGGTTGCTCCATATAAACCTCATCCTCAAGGTCACCGTGAAGAAAAGCATTCTTAATGTCCAACTGATAGAGAGGCCAATGGCGAACAACAGCCACGGATAGAAAAAGGCGGACTGATGCAATTTTAGCTACGGGAGAGAAAGTATCACTGTAATCGAGTCCAAATATCTGAGTATATCCTTTGGCAACAAGACGAGCCTTAAGTCGATCAACCTGGCCATCTGGACCAACTTTGACTGCATACACCCAACGACAACCAACAGTTGATTTACCCGAAGGAAGAGGAACAAGCTCCCAAGTACCACTCATATGTAAAGCAGACATCTTGTCAATCATAGCCTGTCGCCATCCGGGATGAGACAGTGCTTCACCTGTAGACTTAGGGATGGAAACAGAGGACAAAGATGACAC
This sequence comes from Nicotiana attenuata, assembly GCF_001879085.1. NCBI lineage: Eukaryota > Viridiplantae > Streptophyta > Magnoliopsida > Solanales > Solanaceae > Nicotiana > Nicotiana attenuata. The sequence continues at coordinate 16,531 of NW_017674041.1, forward strand.
AAATGCACAATGGGATGATGAGAGACAATGGTAACTTAAACCGATATAATGAGGATTAGGATTACGTGTGGACCGTATACCTTTTCGTAGTGCAATCGGTTGATTAAGAGGAGACAAGTCCGCAGTATTAGCAGGGTCAGGTGCAGGATGTGAATCAGCTGGGCCTGATACTGGGGGCGGACGACGATGATAAGTCAGGAGTGGTAGAGCTGTAGAAGGTTGAGCTGGACTAGGTGGTGCCACTGGAGCTATGGTTGGTGGAACTGGACTAGGTGGTGGCACTGGAGCCGGTAGTGACACTGGAGCTATAGGTGGTGGAGCTGCAACTGGAACTGTAGGCGGTGGAGCTATGGAGGAAGATGAATGGGAGATAGGGACTGAATCTCCAAAAGAAGGAAGGGGTAGCACCTCAGAAATATCTAAGTGATTAACTGGACCTGTGAAGTATGATTGGGTTTCAAAGCAGGTAACATCAGCAAACATAAGAAATCGCTGAAGGTCAGGAGAATAACATCGATATCCCTTTTGCGTTCTTGAGTAACCCAGAAATATGCACTTAAGAGCACGAGGAGCTAACTTATCTTTTCCTGGAGTAAGGTCATGAACAAAGCACGCACTCCCAAAAACACGGGGTGGAAGAGAGAACAAAGGTAAGTGGGGAAACAGGACAGAGAATGGAACTTGATTTTGGATAGCTGAAGATGGCATACGATTAATAAGATAACAAGATGTAAGAACTGCATCCCCCCAAAAACGCAGCGGAACATGAGATTGTATGAGTAGGGTACGAGCAGTTTCAATAAGATGTCTATTCTTTCTTTCAGCTACCCCATTTTGTTGGGATGTGTACGGACAAGACGTTTGATGAATAATCCCATGTGAGTTCATAAACTGCTGAAATGGGGAAGACAAATACTCTAGGGCATTATCACTACGAAATGTACAGATAGAAACCCCAAATTGATTTTGAATTTCAGCGTGGAAGGTCTGGAAAATAGAAAACAACTCAGATCGGTTTTTCATCAAAAATATCCAAGTGCACCTGGAATAATCATCAATGAAACTGACAAGTAGCGGAATCCTAAGGTAGAACTAACCCGACTAGGACCCCAAACATCTGAATGTACTAAAGAAAAAGGTGACTCTGCTCGATTATCAAGACGCCGCGGGAAATGGGAGCGGGTATGCTTACCGAGTTGGCACGACTCACACTCTAGAGTGGACAATTGAGATAAGCCAGGTACCATTTTTTGAAGTTTTGACAAACTGGGATGTCCTAACCATTTATGTAGTAAATCTAGTGAATCAGTAATGGGAGAAGTTATTGGAGGAAGACAAGATGCGAGTCCATGTGATTTTGCAAGGATAAGGTAATAAAGTCCATCTGATTCACGTCCGGTACCAATGATCCATCCTGTACTGCGTTCCTGTATAAAAACAAGGTCATCAAGAAATAAAACAGTAGATTTAAGTGGTTTGGCTAAGCGACTAACGGCTATGAGATTAAAAGGACTACCAGGAACATAAAGAACTGAGTCTAAAGGTAAGGAAGGAAGTGGACTTGCTTGACCTATTGCAGTTGTCACGGCTTGAGACCCATTGGCCATTGTGAATGTTGGAAGAGATTGAGAATATGAGATACTAGTGAAAAGAGATTTGTTACCAGAAATATCAGATGCACCTGAATAAATGACCCAAGACTCAGAAGGTGAAGTTTGGGAGACACAATTCATGCTACTATTTGTTGGAACAACGAAGGCTAATCCTGAAGATGTCTGTTTATGTGCTTTGTACTGAAGAAACTCAATATAATTCGGTAAAGAAACCATCTGGATTGGATTTAATGCATTCGATCCAATGAATTGTGAGTCTAAGAATGACATTATAATATTCACGCCGGAGAAGGTCAGAAAATTGTTTGGAAATAACTGTTTGACTGTTACTGTTCACCGGAAACACTGTAGCTCGCCGTAAAATAAAAAAGTCGTCTGAATCTGATGTAAACTTGATGGGTAGGCTCGGAAAAATGAGGAGAGCAAGCTGTCCTGAAGAATTGTTTTCAAAATCTGATCGGAAGAGGCCATACGCACCGACGCGTGTGACAGACGTGCCGCCGGAAGCAGAACTCCGACAGGCGTGTGACGGCGCGTGGCTGGGTATTTTCTGGTGAATTTTTCTGGGGTTTGGTATGATCTCTCTTAGGAACCTTGTGGTGGTGTTCGATTTTGCACAACACTGATAATTAGTGACTTTGACGCAATCAGTCACTTAGGTCACCAAAAAATTGCACGGTGACGGAGTTCTTTCTTCCCCGGATGTCGTTGGAATGACGCAAAACGATCTTTTCTCATCGATGGCTCTGATACCATGTAAGAATGCATGGGAGAAGAATCTATTATTGATTAATTAATTGACAATGCTACAATGAGCCCTATATATAGTACATGTCCTACTCCTAATACATGTGGGATTAGGGTTATTTACTACTATTTATACAATTAAAACTAACAGGAGTTAAAGGAGCAGCTTCAGGAACTCCTTGATAAGGGGTTCATTCGGCCTAGCGTGTCGTCTTGGGGTGCGTCGGTTCTGTTTGTGAAGAAGAAGGATGGCACTATGAGAATGTGCATCGATTGTAGGCAATTGAACAAGGTAACAGTCAAGAACAAGTATCCTTTGCCTTGCATTGATGATTTATTCGACCAACTTTAAGGAGCGAGGGTATTCTCCAAGATTGATCTCCGTTCACGTTATCACCAGTTAAAGATCAGGGATTTATATATTCTTAAGACGGCCTTCAAGACCAGATATGGTCATTATGAGTTCCTAGTTATGTCTTTTGGGCTGACCAATGCCCGACAACGTTCATGCATTTGATGAACAGCGTGTTCCGGCCTTATCTTGACTCATTTGTCATAGTCTTCATTGATGATATTCTGGTATATTCGCGTAGTCGGGAGGAGCACGCGGAGCATTTGAGGGTTGTGTTGCAGAGATTGAGGGAGGAGAAGCTTTATGCAAAGTTCTCCAAGTGTGAGTTTTGGCTTAGTTCAGTGGCATTCTTGGGACACGTGGTGTCCAGTGAGGGTATTCAGGTTGACCCAAAGAAGATAGAGGCGGTTCAGAGTTGGCCCAAACCATCCTCAGCCTCAGAGATTCGCAGTTTTCTTTGTTTGGCAGGCTATTATCGCCGGTTTGTTCAAGGATTCTCATCTATCGCATCGCCCTTGACCAAGTTGACTCAGAAGGGTGCTTCATTTGTATGGTCGGACGAGTGTGAGGAGAGCTTTCAGAAGCTCAAGACAGCTTTGACCACAACTCTAGTGTTGGTTTTGCCATCAGCTTCAGGTTCATATACCGTGTATTGTGATGCTTCGAGAGTAGGGATTGGTTGTGTGTTGATGCAGGAGGGTAGAGTTATTGCTTATGCTTCTCGTCAGTTGAAGCCCCATGAGAAGAACTACCCCGTTCATGATTTGGAGTTGGCTGCCATAGTTCACGCGTTGATGATTTAGAGGCATTACTTGTATGGCATATCTTGTGAGGTATTCACTGATCATCGCAGTCTTCAGCGTTTGTTCAAGCAAAAGTACCTTAATTTGAGGCAGCAGAGGTGGTTGGAGTTGCTTAAGGATGATGACATCACTATATTGTACCATCCGGGGAAAGCCAATGTGGTGGCCGATGCTTTGAGACGAAAGGCAGTGAGCATGGGGAGTTTGGCATATATTCCAGTTGGGGAGAGACCTCTTGCGGTTGATGTTCAGGCTTGGCCAATCGGTTCGTGAGGTTGGATATTTCGGAGCCCAGTTGGGTGTTGGCTTGTGTGGTTTCTCGGTCTTCCCTATACGAGCGCATCAGAGAGCGCCGGTATGATGATCCACATTTGCTCGTCCTTAGAGACAGAGTTCAGCATGATGATGCCAGAGATGTGACTATTGGAGATGATGGGGTGTTGAGGATGCAGGGCCAGATTTGTGTGCCCAATGTGGATGGGCTTCGGGAGTTGATTCTGGAGAAGGCCCATAGCTCGCGGTATTCTATTCATCTAGGAGCAGCGAAGATGTATCAGGATCTGAGACAACATTATTGGTGGAGGAGAATGAAGAAAGATATTGTGGGATTTGTAGCTCGGTGTCTCAATTGTCAGCAGGTGAAATATGAGCATCAGAGACCGGGTGGTTTGCTTCAGAGGATGGATATTCCAGAGTGGAAGTGGGATTGGATCACGATGGATTTTGTAGTTGGGCTTCCACGGACTTTGAAGAAGTTCAATGCTATTTGGGTGATTGTGGATCGGCTGACCAAGTCCGCGCACTTCATTCCTATCTGTACTACTTATTCTTCAGAGCGGTTAGCAGAGATATATATCCGGGAGATTGTTTGGTTGCATGGTGTCCCAGTTTCCATCATTTCAGATCGGGGCACTCAGTTTACTTCCTAGTTTTGGAAGTCTGTTCAGCGAGAGTTGGGTACTCAGGTGGAGTTGAGCACAGCTTTTCACCCTCAGACGGACGGGCAGTTCAAGCGCACTATTTAGATATTTGAGGATATGCTACGCGCTTGTGTTATTGATTTCGGAGGCTTATGGGATCAGTTTCTACCGCTTGCAGAGTTGCTTATAACAACAACTACCAGTCGAGTATTCAGATGGCTCCATATGAGGCTTTGTACGGGAGGCGGTGTAGATCTCCAGTTGGTTGGTTCGAGCCCGGTGAGGCTAGGCTATTGGGGACAGATTTGGTTCAGGATGCTCTAGATAAAGTGAAGGTGATTCAGGAGAAGCTTCGTACAGCGCAGTCGAGGCAAAAGAGTTATGCTGACAGGAAGGTTCGAGATGTGTCCTACATGGTTGGTGAGAAGGTCCTGTCGAAGGTTTCACCCACGAAGGGTGTCATGAGATTTGCGAAGAAAGGGAAGTTGAGTCCGCGGTTCATTGGGCCTTTTGAGGTACTTCGGAGGATTGGGGAGGTGGCTTATGAGCTTGCCTTGCCACCCAGCCTGTCGAGTGTGCATCCGGTGTTCCATGTTTTTATGCTCCGGAAGTATATTGGAGATCCGTCTCATGTTCTGGATTTTAGCACGGTTCAGTTGGAGGGTGATTTGACTTATGATGTGGAGCCAACAGCTATTTTGGAGCGTCAGGTTCGGAAGTTGAGGTCAAAGGATATAGATGCAGTGAAAGTGCAGTGGAGAGGTCGGCCCGTGGAGGAGGCTACCTGGGAGACTGAGTGGGAGATGCGGAGCAGATATCCTCACCTGTTAGAGGCTTCAGGTATGTTTCTTGACTCGTTCGAGGACGAACGTTTGTTTAAGTTGGGGAGGATGTGACGACCCGGCCAGTCGTCTCATGTGCTACCACTTTGTTTCCCCCATTTCTGCTTCTTTATGTCTTGTTTATCTGTGTTTTGAGGTATCGGGTTGGTTGGATTGAATTCGGATTGTTTTGGTGTAGTTTAAGACACTTAGTCTCTTTTAAGAAGGCTTAAGTTGGAAAAGTCAACCGGATGTTGACTTATGTGTTAGAGGGCTTGGATGTCAGTTCCGATGGTTCGGTTAGCTTCGGGAGGTGATTTATGACTTAGGAGCGTGAGCAAAATGAGTTTTGGAGGTTTGGAGTAGTTTTAGGCTTGAATTGGCGAAGTTGATATTTTGGCGATTTCCGGTTGATAGGCGAGATTTTGATATAAGGGTCGGAATGGAATTCCGAGAGTTGCAGCAGCTTCGTTATGTGATTTGCGATATGTGTGCAAAATTTCAGTTCATTCAGGCGTGGTTTGGTTGGGTTTTTGATCAAAAGCGGAATTCGGAAGATTTTTAGAAACTTAGGCTTGAATCTGATGTGTTTTGGTTGATTTGACGTTGTTTGAAGCGTTTTGATGATTGGAGCAAGTTCGAATAAGGTTTTAGGATATGTTGGTGCCTTTGGTTGAGGTCCCGGGGGCCTCAGGTGAGTTTCGGGTGGTCAATCGGACCATTTTGGAGTTCAGAAAATTGCAGAAATCTTTTTAGTTGTTGCAGGGATTTTACCCTTCGCGTTCGCGAGTGGAGCCTCGCGTTCGCGAAGAGGCAGTTGAGGAAGGCAAGGATTAAGCCTTCGCATTCGCGAGGGGAGCTACACGTTCGCGAAGGGCTAAGGAATTGGTGAATCGCGTTCGCGAGATGGCAATCGCGTTCGCATAGGGTCTTTTGGTCAGCTGGTCTGAGGTCTAGGTTGCTCATCGCGTTCGCGTTGGATGGAGCGCGTTCGTGAAGGTTCGCCTGGGTAAAGCATCGCGTTCGCGGGGGATTGGTCGCGATCACGTATAAGGAAAATTGGTCAAAGTAAGTTTGTGCTTCGCGAACGCGAGGGTTTGACCGCGTTCGCGAAGAAGGAAATTCAGGCCTGGGTAGAATGCTTTTAACTCGTCTTGTCCGCGATTTTGAGGTTTATTTCCTCCATAGTTGGCCATTTTGAGAGATTTTTGAAGGAGATTGAAGAGGGATTCAAGGGGAATCGTTGGGAGGTAAGATTCTTGGACTAAAAACTCGATTATTATGTGAATTCCATCTAGAAAATCAAGAAAACTAAAAAATTGAAGAACTAGGGCTTGAGAAATTGGTCTTTTGATTTGGGATTTGAAGGGTCATTTGTGGACGGATTTTGATATTTTTGGTATGTATGAACTCGTGGTAAGATAAGGAACCTATTGGTGTAAAAATTTCTGAATTTCGAGACGTGGGTCCGGGGGTCGGGTTTTGTTAATTTCGGGATTTGTGCCCTTTATTGATTGTTTTCGCTTGGGTTTTGTTCCCTTAGCATATTTTGACGTCCTCGTTCTGATTTTTGATAGATTCGACGCGCGTGGAGGCCAATTCGAAGGGCAAAGGCATCGCGAGCTAGAGATTTAGCCGGTTCGAGGTGAGTAATGATGGTAAATGATGTTCTGAGGGTTTGAAACCTCGGATTGCACACCGTAGTGCTATATTGAGGTGAAGCACACGCTTGACGACGAGCATGGGGTCGTGCACTATTGGGGATTATGAATTGGTCCGTCCCGATTGATGATTTTACCGCGTATTTGACTGAAATCTATTTACTATTTTCATTATTTGGGCTGAATGTCATATTTGGGCTTCGTGCCAACTAATTGAACCCTTCGGGGGATTTTTATTGATACTTCCTCACTGTTTTGACTTTATACTTGAACTCAGTCATGTTATTTTCCACTGTTTTTATACTCAGACATGTTTACTCAGTTTTAGTACTTAAATGATGTTTGGGCTGAGAAACACTGTTTTACTATTGCCCGAGGGGCTTGTGAGGATTTTTGACTAAGTAAGGCTGAGGGCCTATGTTGTGAGGAAACACTGATATTGATTTGAGGCCGAGGGCCTGAGATATGTACGCCACGAGGTGGCTTGATTGATATGAGGCCGAAAGCCTAGTGATGACGCCACGAGATGGCTTGATATTGCGCTTGGGCCGTAAGGGACCCCTCCAGGAGTCTGCACACCCCCAGTGAGCGCGGGTACCCATTGTGATGTGAGATTGAGCCCGAGGGGCTAGTATCGTTCTGAGATGTTGCCCGAGGGGCGGATTTGTTGATACTGTGCCCGAGGGGCGAACTTCTATTTGTTTACTTTACCTTAATTGCCTGTCAATTACCTGTATACTTGTTAAAAAAAAGGATTTTTACTTGATTTTCACTAATTTACTGCTTTTAACTGGTTTAATGCTTCATTATAGAATGCCTTGTGCCTTACGTGTTTTCTTACTTTCAGTCATTATTTATATTCGTTACTCACTGAGTTGGAGTACTCACTTTACTCCCTACACCCTGTGTGTATATTCAGGCGTAGCTGGTCCCGCTCCCGAGTGCTGATTCATTCTAGCTTCAGGCAGATCTTCGAGGAGTCTTTAGGTAGCTGTTGCCGTTCGCAGCCTGGAGCTCCTCTCTATCTATTTCTTTTACGGTGTTAGTTCAGTATTTTAAACTCTGTAGTTACATTTGAGGATTTGGTATTATTAGATGCTCGTGACTTGTGACACCCCGGTTAGGGCTGTGTCGGGTTGTATTTCCGCTACTTATTATCATTAAGCCATGTTTTAGACTACTTTTATGTTGTTTAACTGCTTTAACAAGTGAATTGGGTTTGGTTGGCTGGCCTTGTCTTCGCGAGAGGCGCCATCACGACCGGGTTCGGGTTAGGGTCGTGACAGGCGGACTACTTCCAGAACATGATGTCCGCTATGGGTAAGCTGTTCGCTGAGGCTATCAAAACTTGGGAAATGGTTGAAAACGGTTTAAAAACAGGTCGAATCTTGAGTCATGCTTCTTTTAAGGCCACATCCCAGGTTGCTCAGAATGGTTTGGAGGGTTTGATGAACAGAAATGGGAGTGAAGAGGGAGCCGTGATGGCTTCAAGCTCGAGTGGGGTCCGCAGGTCATTCAGCCAACCATATGTGCCTCCTATGGTCCCACCACACTATTATCCCCTTCAAGATGCTACTTATGCTGTGGCACCGCCTCCCTATGCGGTGATGAACGTGCAACCTTACACGCGACCACAATATTATACACAAAACCGAGTTCCACCTCCCAGAAATGCCCATCCTTACCAAGCTCCATATAATCCTCAACCAAATGATCCCCAATACAATCCTCGCCCAAGAAAGCCTTTCAGAAAGAATCAGTTCTCCCCTATTGGTGAATCTTATTCAAGCTTGTTCCAAAAGCTATCGGGCTAAATCTATTGCAACCAGTGGCCCCGACCGGCTGAACCCCGAGTCCCCCTCGCACCGAGCTGATGCTATATGTGAATACCACTCTGGAGCAGTGGGACACAGTATAAAGGACTATTGGACCCTCAAAAGGGCAGTTAAAGACTTGATTGAAGCTGAAAGAATCGTTCTCCGGGACGAAGAGGCTCCTGATGTGATGAACAATTAATTCGTTGCCTGCTCACAACACCAGACCAATAATCGAAATGATTTGTGAAGATGAGGAATTTGATCCGGCACTGAAGGCCATTTCAGCCATTGCTGAGACAAAAGAAAAGCCAAAAAACAGTTGCCAAGCATGAAAGTTCCCCATCAGACGGGAGTCTCTGTAGCCAATCTTGCTATCCTTTCTGCGTTTGGATTATTTTGGGATGTGATCCGGATGTTTTAATCTATGTCTTACTTTCCGATGTAAACCCTTCTGTATTTAAACTATAGAAATAAAAAAATAAAAAATCAAAGAAATTTATATTTCATTGTCCAAGAATGTGTCTTTTCTTAATCTTGTCACTTTTCTTATTCTCTTTTCAGTTCTGTTAAATGCAGATTTCAATAACATGACATGCTTGCAGACTTCATGCCTAGATCCTAAAACGCTGCCAGACTTCGAAATAATGAATCAAGAATCAGAATGAAATGAAGATAGGTTGAAGGAAATAAAACAAAGAATCGGAACAACTAAAGGAAAATTGGCTCCAGATTGGAAAGGTCCATAAATTACAACAAGAGTACTGCCAAAAGAGAGCGTTCTACTTGAAACACATCGAAGGAAATGTCCCTGAAACAACTGTCAATGCAGGTGCAGTCAAAAGGTACTGTGTTGGATCCTGTATATAACAATAATGTTCTCCGGTTGGGATGAAGAAAACTTTCATTCTCGTTACCCAAACACTATCCACCCTTTGCAAACCCTTTGAGCCAGTTACTTTTCATTGATTACAGTTTTGGAACCTGAAAGTGTCATTGAAAAAAAAGACAAAAAAAAATGAAATGAAAAACGAAAAAAAAGGAAAGGAAAAAGAAAGAGAAAAGAAAACAAAACAGAAGAAAAAGCAAAAGAAAAGAAAATAAAAACAGTCCCTTGAACTACGTTTGACTTGATTCCGAAAGGATACATAGGCAGCCTCTCTCTGGGGTTCAGTCACACCACAAAAATCCAAATTTCCTCAAAGTTGAAACTAGGGTAGATGTTATAATGCTTTGGCGATGGTTTCGCCTGAAAGGTTCCAAAGTTGTAATTCAATCCAAATCCTTTTTACCCAAGTCCTTCTGATCGATCGACAAAGAGGTTCAAATTGGAAGATACAATTACTTGGATTTGATACAACAAAATTAGAGAAGTAAAAAGAGAGAGTCTTATCGATGAAAACTCTCACGGGTACCGAAAAGCGAAGGTAAGCAGAGAAATAAAAATGAGAGAGCCTTGTTAGTGAAAGCTCGCAAAGAGCACTATAAGGTGATGTAGAGAAGAGAATCAGAGAGTTGAGCTGGTGAAAACCCGCAAAGGGCGTTACTGATCTAAAAGAAGATCCTCACAACCATCGGCATCGACAGAGTCCTGGTGTCACGACCCAAAATCTCTGCGGAAGAGTTGTGATGGCACCTAGTCTCTAAACTAGGTAAGCCTAACATTAAAAGAAATAGTTTTGACATTCACTAACCTTAAATTAAATAACTCTGAACAATCATAATTCCCAAAACTGGCGGCACAAATCATAAGCCTTTCTAGAAGTAGTTATACATAACAAATGCATCACTGTTCCAGAACAAAAGGAACAAATGGAAATAAATAAAAATGAAGGTGACTCCGAGGCCTGCGAACGCAGTAGCAGGTTTACATTGAATCTCCATTGCGATGATCCGCACAGCTACTTACGACCAAATACCTGGATCAGTACAAAAAAATGTACAAAAGCGTAGTATGAGCACACCACGGCGGTGCCCAGTAAGTATCAAGACTAACCTCGGTGGGGTAGTGACGAGGAACAGTCAAGACACCTACTAGTCAACGAAATTGAACATGATATGATAATGAACTACCAAGATAAAATTAACAAAGTAATGTCAATAATAGGAAAAAAATCCAACTACAAATAGTAGAGACAATAAGGAAAAACACGGATAGTAACGAACGATAATCAAGTAAATTAACACCAACATAACTGGGACACAGACAAGTAAGAATATGTTCAACTAAAGAAGGCGATGCCAACTCAAACCATCACATCGTTTCTAATACACAATTACGACAGTTCCAATCCTCGGTATCTCATGTCATAATATCAAGTTCCACACCTTTAGCACACATGGCAGCTTGTGCCCACATATCTCTATTTCACTTTGCGCAACATAATCCTCATGCCACTCAGTACATAGGGTCAATAACCAATGCAATAAAGATGTTCAAGGAGTCTCATTTAATAACATAAAGTAGATTACAACTTCTAAACCAATTAAGAAATCAACAGGAAATGATGAAGTTATTTTTAGAAATCATTTGAATAAAGAAAATACCCCTTTTAAATAAAATACAACATCGAATGAACTATTACGTTTAATATAGGATTTCAATAGAATTAAAACTTAGTAGAAATTCCCTTTTAAGTAAGATTCAACATCATCGGGTTAAGGAAAATTTAATTGAGAAATATTTGAAATTGACCATAACATTTATAGGAATTTGAATTATTGAAAGGTGTATACATATACACGGGTATACATATACACGGTGGGTTCAAATTTAAAAGTTATTTATAGCAACGTAGTACGAATTACTTTATTTTTAAATCACGATATTACTAATAACTTAACATGACCGGAGAAAATGACTCAACATAGTAAATTTACTTGAAAAAATAATTCACCCGAATAATAGTTTTAGAGAAAGAACTCAAGGAACAACGACAAGTCAAAAACTCAATGCCAATATCCCGACCCTCAAAACTTAGTGAAACTGAAATACACGTAAATTTTTTAAACAAATGGACCAGGGTCTTCTCAGTATTCAGCTATAACCAAATCCTAATTGAAATGTAAAACCACCAAATAACTTGTACAGTCAAAGAGGAATACATAAGCACATATATCCATTGATGCGGCGCGCATCCCTATCACATCAATCCTCCCTTATCCCTCCGTAACAATTACACTAAAAGTAAATAATATATATTTGTTGCGGCGTGCAACCCGATCCCACCGATCCTCCCTTATTCCTCCGTAAAAATTACAATAAAAGTAAATAATATATATTTGTTGCGGCGTGCAACCCAATCCCACCAAACCTCCCTTATTCATCCTTAACAATTACAATGAGAGTAAATAGTATATATATCACCATATCGGTAACAACACGATCATTCACCCTTATTACTCCTTGTTGCGGCGTGGAACCCGATCCCACCAGTCACGCTAATTACTCCTCAATATACATATCACACTTATTCCTCCTGTTGCGGCGTGCAACCCGATCCCACCTGTCCACCCTTATTACTCCTTGTTGCGGCGTGCAATCGATCCCACCAGACAACATTAAATCTCCCTTATTCCTCCTCAACATATCAACAACCCAACATAGTTTAAAAATCAACAACAATAACAATTAAACTACCCAATCACAAGTATTTCTACCACCAAGAGTATGAGTACACGACAACAAGAGAATCACGGAAAAACTAAGAAGTACAACAACCTTTTCAAAAACAACAAGGCATATAAGGCACGTGATAACTACACCGATAAGCACAACAATTTGGACACATAGCATATAGGCACAGGGTCATAGAGGAATTTTACAATTAAGAATAACAAAACAATAAGGAGGACAATTAAAGGCAATTAAGGGCTAAGTAACAGGTAAGAATTAGAGAAAAGTTAACAACATTGTATGGAGGATGTAGAGGTAAAATAAGCAATTAGGAAACACAATCATATTGGAAAACTTCCCACTTAATGAACATAAGGACCTAAGAACCCTAAAGGTAAATATTCCACAAATAAGTCCGAGCACACACTCGTCACCTCGCGTGCACACACTCGTCACCTCGCGTGCACGTACTACAACTAGAATAAAAGACTCAAGTCCTAATGGGGAGTCCCCTACACAAGGTTAGGCAAGATACTTACCTCAATCCGGCCAATTCAATACTTAATTAAGCTTTTCCTTTACCAATTCACCAACGCTCGGCTCAATCTAGCCAAAAACGACTTGAATACATCAAACAATAAAAGAGAAAACAATTTCAATTAACAAAACTATGATTCTTACACAATTTGTAAAAAGTCAACAAAAGTCAACTCCCCGGGCCCACAACTCGGAACCCGACAAAATTTACAAAAAACCGAATACCCATTCTGATACGAGTTCACCCATACAAAATTTATCAAACTCCTATACCATTTGGTCCTTCAAATCATCATTTTACATTTTTGAAAGATTTCACAATTTTCCCTTAGATTCATGAATTTGATGTTAAATCTAACATATAATCACAAGATATAGTTGGAAATTGATTAGAGACACTTACCCAATGATTTGGTATGAAAATCTTCTCTCAAAATTGCCTACTCTCGGACCTAGGGTTCAACATATGGAAAAATGAAGCTACGTCCCGAAATGGGAACCTTAATACCAGCCTCAGACGTTGCATTTGCGACATCAGGATCGCAAATGCGATCTCGCAAATGCGAAAAAAGTATCGCAAATCGAAGGCTGACCAGCTCTGATCAGGTCGCAAATGCGACTCAAGTCTCGCAAATGCGAGCTCTATGATCTTCGCAAAAACGACATTTTTATGGCAAATGCGGAGCTGCTGATCGCAAATGCCATGAAGTTGTTCGCAATTTCCAACTCCCCTACCCCAGCCCAGCATCGCAAATGCGATGAAATCCTCGCAAATGCGAGAACTGAAACACCAGCACAACTGAACCTCTTCTAACACTCCGAAAAGCGTACGAATCTCACCCGAGCCCTCGAGGCTCCAAACCAAACACCCGCACAAGTCTGAATACATAGCACAAACTCGCTTGCGCGATCGGAACACCAATATAACCTCGAGAACCCGGAATCGGATGCCAAAACGCATAAAAATCACTATGAACTTCAAGAACTTCTAGAATTGCAAGCGTCCGAACTATATCAAATCAACTCCAAACGACACCAAATTTTTCAGGCAAGTCCCAAATAACATAACGGAGTTGTTCCAACTTTCGGAATCACATTACGACCTTGATAATACAAGAGTCAACTATGTGTCAAACCTTTCCATTTTCCAAACTTTAACTTTTCCAGCTTTCGCCGAAATGCCTCCAATTACCCTACGGGCCTCCAAATCCAAATCCGAATACACGCCTAAGTCCAAAATCATCATACGAAGCTACTGACATCATCCAAAACTCATTCTGGGGTCATTTACTCAAAAGTCAAATTCCGGTCAAACTCTTACCGCTTAAGCTTCCAAGACTAGATTCCTTCTTCCAATTCGACTCCGATTCATCTGAAAATAGAATCCAACTATGCACGCAAGTCGATACATATAATATGAAGCTGCTCGTGACCCTAAACTGCTGACCGGGTGCAATTTCTCAAAACGACTAGTCAGGTCGTTACATTCTCGTCAATTTAAACATTCGTTCGTCCTCGAACGTGCCCAGAGTCGTTCCCAAGCCATCTAACCACTGCATGAGCTCACAATACAGGCACCCGGGGGTGATTCCCCAGCACCCGAACCTAGGTAGGACTGACAATGCAACTTAACTGAAGGTCTCATCTAATCTTTAGTCCATACCTTTAGGACAAAACCCAAACCTCAACATTTGAAATTCATCATAGGACCCAAATCCCACATCATCACACTGAATAAACCTGAACAAGCTGAATCGAGTCAAAATTCTAATCCAGAATACAATCATATGCTATTCCACACTGCTCAAATGCCCGAAACAATTCCCTCTAACCACCATAGCTGCTCAATTAACATCCTGAATGCCGGCAATACACTTCTCATTGAATATAACCTTGTCCCGGACCTTCACAACACTGCTCATGATAAAGAAACATGCGGAAACTCATAGCGGCTCATAAAGTCAACAAGTCAAGAAGCACTCTCGCCTACCAGGGCCATTACCCAAATCTTAGCAGAAATACCCTCTTACTTCCAAACACTCCTCACCCCCAATACCATAGTACTAGGCTCAGGTACAAGAACTTCATATCAGCCAATACAAGTAGCCAAAAAGTGAAATTAAAAAAAAATCAACTGCTCCAATTTCATCTCTATCGAATTTTAATATCAGAATAGCGAATATAGTCATGATTCAATAGGTCAGGTCCACTTACTTTTTCTTTTGTTGATTTCTAACCTTTCGAATGGATTTGGTTGGTATAATGGAAAATAGGAATATTCGGTGATTCAAGAAGTGACTTTTCATTATTCAAAAATTCATAATAATGAAAATTGACTAAACAAATGTTCAACTTTATAACTAAGTATAAGAGAATAGGCGAGTATACGAGATTATACTGACCAGCACATATGATTCGATTAAGGTCTGAATAATCAGGAATCCTATCTTCTTTTTTACCAAAAAAATCCGAACTAAATAATTTCTGCCTCACCTGATCGTTGGTTACTGAGAGGTTAGAAGTATATCTTTTCTTGCCAGAAAGAGAATGCGCATTCATTTGATCCTGATCCTTGTGGATCGAAAGGTAGACTAGACTGGACCTGCATGTGCCTCCTAATAATATCCATAAATGGCTTGTTTTTGGTAATAGATGAAATATAACCAAGGTATATCTTTTTGATCAGAGGTTGAATTGATCATCAGAAAAAGAATTAGGCCAAAAATTAGGATACATTCTGGGAAAATCAAACTTCCATCGAAGAGAAGCAAATGAAAGGCTTTCATAAAAATTCTCATAGAATCGAGAATGAAGTTTTCATTCTGTACATTCCAGATCATGAATTAGTAACTGCTTCCAAATGCCAAAAAAAAAAATCCCAATTGTGTCGAACTTTCCATTTTTGGAATAGTTACGGAATCTCCATAAATAGGATCAAACCTTATTCCATGGTATTTACATGAGGTTCCTCTTTAAGAAAGTCCCCGAGAGGGCTTAGTTGATCCATGATTTATGTTTCATCTTTCCTTTCCTTTTCGTTTGTTTCGAGAAATCTATCGCTCTTGATAAGGAGTTGTTTAATGATTCTGGAACATGTACTTGTTTTGAGTGCCTATTTATTTTCTATCGGGATCTATGGATTGATCACAAGTCAAAATATGGTTAGAGCCCTTATGTGTCTTGAACTTATATTGAATGCGGTTAATATAAATTTTGTAACATTTTCTGATTTTTTTTGATAATCGTCAATTAAAAGGAGACATTTTCTCATTTTTTGTTATAGCTATTGTAGCCGCTGAAGCAGCCATTGGACTGGCTATTGTTTCATCAACTTACCATAACAGAAAATCAACTCTGGCGCTATTTCAATATTCTTTGATTTCAAAGGAACATTATCAATCATCTAAAAAATGGAATAAAAAAAAAGAATAGGAAAAAGCCGGCTATCGAAATCGAACCGATGACCATCACATTACAAATACGATGCTCTAACCTCTGAGCTAAGAGGGCCCAACTAACATCTCATCACGGAACCACACAGATCTCACACTACACAATTTGTACACCAAACCAACAATAACTCAATTATGCAACGCAAATAAAGGAAAGCAAAATAGAAGAATTATCTAACAAGTACAACATTTGTGACAACAAAAGTATAGTTTTCATCAAATCGTCCCACAGAGGGGAACACAACACCAAATAAACACAAGGAAAGGGTATCCCACATAACATTCGATGTGGCGTGCAGCCCGCTCCCAAATGCTCATCGAGCCAAAATGCTCAGGTTCACTGATCACATGAATACTGATATCAAGCACATCAGAGTGCACAATTAAAACTGTGGGAACAATGAATAGAAGTAATAAAATATGAGAGAAGCAAGCACATATAAAGTGCAATGAGCAAATCAACATCACAAGGGCTATCTTGCCCGCATCACCATACGGCCTGAACAAAATTACTACATGCGGGGGGGATATTCACACAACCTCACCGCCTAACACATCATAAAAGAGTAGCACATAACATAGGCTAGGGGCACAAATAATATCCGTTCTGCTTGACAACATAACCATAATGACAACCTCACAGGAGCGCCCAAACTTGATCTGATAAAAAATGTATATTCTCGCTGATCTTCCAAATAGTCCCCAACTAAATCCTGATCCTTCCCAATTAGATAAATATTCTTCAAAAGATCCACAACAACCTATCGATAACACATGCTATTAATTATTCCATTCTCAACATTTCTTCACAAGCCACCAACATGAAATAGTCCACATATGGGGAAATCTAGTCCCAAAACCTCAGGAACACTAAAATTTTCCATACCCAAACTCAACTACACAAATAAAATGGCCGATACATCACTCATATCCCATCATCCTGTCTAAGTACCCATAGAGAATTTCCGTTCGCGTAACAAAACATGAACCTCGAAAGCCTCAAAACCCAGTAATCACTATGCTACTAGCCACGCACCAACGAACCAAAACTCAAGACCCTTTCCAGAATACACACTCTTCACATATGATACCTAACAATGCCAACACCCTATTAATTTCAGACACTTATGTAGGAGAAAACCACAATGCACAACATATTTCCTTATGCCCATAATAGACAACCAACTCAAGTCGTTGCCAAACTATCGAAAATCCTCCAAATTCGCCCGCACACAACTAAGCCATTAGGACCGCATCTCCCCAACTCAACCGAATCACACAACCCGTCCAATCTAAGAGTACTACCATAAATGCCGGTAGAGGATCCCCATTCAAAATGACCAATTACTTCCATTGCCCTGACCCAACACCGCGGACCTGACCCATTTCTTTGGATAGTCGACATGCAATAATCCCAATCAAAGTCCCAAGTGCAGATGATCCAAACACGAACCACGTAGCCAGAAGCTCATAAACCACTATATTTTCTCTAAAGCGCCCCGTCCTGCCGCAACCACGACACCCATGCTGAATAGACCTTCTGTGAATCTGAAGTTGTTCCTCCGACTCCCCTTGATGCTGAAATGTAGATTCATTAATGATGCATAAACACCATAAAATACAACATCATCCCATGCAAGATCTCAGAACTTAGCCATACACAAAACTCGAGAACCTACCAATACCACATATACCCATACCTCAGGCCAAATTGATGTAAATCTGACTCTGTAATCTGAACGCCGCTAGTGGGCTCCTCCACTTGGCGCGAATCCATAGAAAACAACATCTGACAATTTGCAAAACTAACCTTCACAGTTCGTACAACAAAAATCACAAGGTAATCCAATACCACTAATTATCCCCAGTCAACACCCTCCTCGCGACCTCGCCACAAACTCGACAACTAGCCAACCCATTAAACCTTCTCAAGCTCGCACTCATCAACCAAATGCCGGGGACCGCTGCGCCTCCATATGAACACTGAATAGTCTCTCAATACTTCTGTATCTTCATTCTGGATAACACGTTGAGACAATATATGAGCATCCCTGACTCCCTCGTATCCCGTCTGTAGCATCACGAACCACTGGCGCATAGTGGACACTGAGAGCGTAATATCATACACGAGTGGATGTAAAGGAACATAAGTTAATACTTCGAGCTGAATTAATATCGCACGATAGGGAATGGAAGAAGTGGAATTTCCTAATAGTTTTGTTAGCCTCTCGAAGATAAGTACAGACATCTCCGTACCGATCCGCAAGACTCTACGAAACCTGTTTATGACTCATAGCACCTAGCTCTGATACCAACTTGTCACGACCCAAAATCCCTTTGGAAGAGTCGTGATGGCACCTAGTCTCTAAACTAGGTAAGTCTAACATTAACAGAAATAACTTTGACATTCACTACCTTTAAATTAAATAACTCTGAACAATCACAATTCCCAAAACCGGCGGTACAAGTCATAAGCCTTTCTAGGAGTAGTTATACATAACAAATGCATCACTGTTCCAGAACAAAAGGAACAAATGGAAATAAGTAAAAATGAAGGTGACTCCGAGGCCTGCGAACGCAATAACAGGTTTACCTTGAGTCTCCACCGCGACGATCCGCACAGCTACTTCCGACCAAATACCTGGATCTGTAAAAAAATGTGCAGAAGCGTAGTATGAGCACACCACGGCGGTGCCCAGTAAGTATCAAGACTAACCTCGGTGGGGTAGTGACGAGGAACAGTCAAGACACCTACTAGTCAAAGAAATTGAACAGGATGTGATAATGAACTACCAAGATAAAATTAACAAAGTAATGTCAATGACAGGGAAAAATCCAACTACAAATAGTAGAGACAATAAGGAAAAACACGGATAGTAACGAACGATAATCAAGTAAATTAACACCAACATAACCGGGACACAGACAAGTAAGAATATGTTCAACCAAAGAAGGCGATGCCAACTCAAACCATCACATCGTTTCTAATACACAATTTCAACCGTTCCAATCCTTGGTATCTCATGTCACAATATCAAGTTCTACACCTTTAGTACACATGGCACCTTGAGCCCACATATCTCTATCTCACCTTGCGCAACATCATCCTCATGCCACTCAGACATAGGGTCCATAACCAATGCAATAAAGATGTTCAAGGAGTCTCATTTATATAACATAAAGTAGATTACAACTTCTAAACCAATTAAGAAATCAACAAGAAAAGATGAAGTTATTTTTTGAAATCATTTGAATAAAGAAAATACCCTTTTTAAATAAAATACAACATCGAATGAACTATTACATTTAATATAGGATTTTAATAGAATTAAAACATAGTAGAAAATTTCCTTTTAAGTTAGATTTAACATCATCGGGTTAAGGAAAATTTGATTGAGAAACTATTTGAAATAGACCATAATATTTATAGGAATTTGAATTATTGAAAGGTGTATACATATACACGGTGGGTTCAAATTTAAAAGTCATTTATAGAAACGTAGTACTAATTACTTTATTTTTAAATCAAGATATTACTAATAACTTAACAGGACCGGAGGAAATGACTCAACGTAATAAATTTACTTTAAAAACTAATTCACCATAATAATAGTTTCAGAGAAAGAATTCAAGGAACAACGGCAAGTCAACAACTCAATGCCAATAACCCGACCCTCAAAACTCAGTGAAAGCGAAATACAAATCGTCAAAGTTTTAAATAAATGGACCAGAGTCTTCTCAGTATTCAGTTATAACCAAATCCTAATTGGAATGTATAACCACCGAATAACTTGTACAGTCAAAGAGGAATACATAAGCACATATATCCATTGATGCGGTGCGCATCCCGATCTCACCAATCCTCCCTTATTCCTCCGTAAAAATTACAATAAAAGTAAATAATATATATTTATTACGGCATATAACCCGATCCCACCAATCCTCCCTTATTCCTCCGTAACAATTACAATAAAAGTGAATAATATATATTTGTTGCGGCGTGCAACCCAATCCCACCAAACCTCCCTTATTCCTCCTTAACAATTACGATGAGAGTAAATAGTGTATATATATCACCATATCCGTAACAAGATCATTCACCCTTATTACTCCTTGTTGCGGCGTGCAATCCGATCCCGCCAGTCCACCCTTATTCCTCCGTAAAAATTACAATAAAAGTAAATAGTATATATTTATTGCGGCGTGCAACCCGATCCCACCAATCCTCCCTTATTCCTCCGTAACAATTACAATAAAAGTAAATAACATATATTTGTTGCGCCGTGCAACCCAATCCCACCAGACCTCCCTTATTCCTCCTGTTGCGGCGTGCAACCCGATGCCACCTGTCCACCCTTGTTACTTCTTGTTGCGGCGTGCAACCGATCCCACCAGACAATATTAATTCTCCCTTATTCCTCCTTAACATATTAACAACCCAGCATAGTTTAAAATCAACAACAATAACAATTAAACAACCCAATCACAAGTATTTCTACCACCAAGAGTATGAGTACACGACAACAAGAGAATCACGGAAAAATTAAGAAGCACAACAACCTTTTCAAAAACAACAAGCCATACAAGGCACGTGATAACTACACCGACAACCACAATAATTTGGACACATAGCATATAGGCACGAGGTCATAGAGGAATTTCACAATTAAGAATAACAAAACAATAAGGAGGACAATTACTCCAATTAAGGCAATTAAGGGCCAAGTAAAAAGTAAGAATTAGAGGAAAGTTAACAACATTGTATGGAGCATGTAGAGGTAAAACAAGCAATTAGGAAACACAATCATATTGGAAAACTTCCCACTTAATGAACATAAGGACCTAAGAACCCTAAAGGCAAATATTCCACAAATAAGTCCGAGCACACACTCGTCACCTCGCGTGCACGGACTACAACTAGAATAAAAGACTCAAGTCCTAAGGGGGAGTCTCCCACACAAGGTTAGGCAAGATACTTACCTCAATCCGGCCAATTCAATACTTCATTAAGCTTTTCCTTTACCAATTCACCAACGCTCGGCTCAATCTAGCCAAAAACGACTTGAATACATCAAACAATACAAGAGAAAACAATTTCAATTAACAAAACTATGATTCTTACACAATTTGCAAAAAGTCAACAAAAGTTAACTCCCCGAGCCCGCAACTCGGAACCCGACAAAATTTACAAAAACCGAATACCCATTCTGATACGAGTTCACCCATACAAAATTTATCAAATTTCGATACCATTTGGTCCTTCAAATCATCATTTTACATTTTTGAAAGATTTCACAATTTTCCCTTAGATTCCCATGAATTTGATGTTAAATCTAACATATAATCATAAAATATAGTTGGAAATTGATTAGAGACACTTACCCAATGATTTGGTATGAAAATCTTCTCTCAAAATCGCCTACTCTCGGACCTAGGGTTCAAAATATGAAAAAATGAAGCTACGTCCCGGAATGGGAACCTTAATACCAGCCTCAGATGTCGCATTTGCGACATCAGGATCGCAAATGCGATCTCGCAAATGCGACAAAAGTATCGCAAATGCGAAGGCTAACCAGCTCTGATCAGGTCGCAAATGCGACTCAAGTCTCGCAAATGCGAGCTCTGTGATCTTCGCAAAAGCGACACTTTTATGGCAAATGCGGAGCTGCTGATCGCAAATGCCATGAAGTTGTTCGCAATTGCCAACTCCCCTGCCCCAGCCCAGCATCGCAAATGCGATGAAATCATCACAAATGTGAGAACTGAAACACCAGCACAAGTGAACCTCTTCTAACACTCCGAAACGCGTACGAATCTCACCCGAGCCCTCGAGGCTCCAAACCAAACACCCGCACAAGTCTGAATACATAACACAAACTCGCTTGCGCGATCGGAACACCAAAATAACCTCGAGAACCACGAATCGGATGCCAAAATGCATGAAAATCACTATGAACTTCAAGAACTTCTAGAATTGCAACCAAGCGTCCGAACCATATCAAATAAACTCCAAACGACACCAAATTTCGTAGGAAAGTCCCAAATGACATAATGGAGCTGTTCCAACTTTCGGAATAGCATTCTGACCTCAATAACATAAAAGTCAACCATGGGTCAAACCATTCTATTTTTCGAACTTCAACTTTTCCAGCTTCTCCGAAATGCCTCCAATTATCCTACGGGCCTCCAAATCCAAATCCAAACGCACTCCTAAGTCGAAAATCATCATAGGAAGCTACTGACATCATCCAAAACTCATTCCAGGGTCGTTTACTCAAAAGTCAGATTTTGGTCAAACTCTCACCGCTTAAGCTTCCAAGACTAGATTCCTTCTTCCAATTCGACTCCAGTTCATCCGGAAACAGAATTCAACCATGAACGCAAGTTGATATATATAATATGAAGCTGCTCGTGACCTCAAACTGCCGAATCGGATGCAATTGCTCAAAACGACTAGTCGGGTCGTTACACCTGGCAAGGTTTCTCAATTTTGAGGCAAAAGTTGTGATGAATTTTTGAGAGCTGGATGATTTACACAGATCAGGCATCCAGTCCAAATGACATATCATGTTCATTGAAGTCCGCATGTACTTCAAATAAGTCCTTCTTTCCTCTCCCCGAAAGGGACATTTCTTGTTTAAATTCATTGTCCATTACACTGTTTGTACTATTTGAATTCCTTGTTGGTCTAAATTTGTTCCAAAGACTAAAGCAAAGAAGAGATAGCAAGACTGATTTGCAGGGCTCTCCTTTGATACAAGCCAATCACAAGAAGGCACCTAGCCTCGGCAAGGGCATCAGGTCGACTTCGACTGGCCATGGTGGCTGATGTTTTGAAATTGAAAACTCTCGAAGGAGGAAATCAAATTGAAGTGCCTATAAGGGCAAATAAAGTTAAAAAGTTTGAGTCCCACGTGGCTAATCGTCTCGTCAAGGTTTGAAAAGCCAAGGTATCCCAAATGCCCTAAACTTTACAACTAGAAGAAAGAAGCCAAACATGAAAGGCCTATGAAGGCGAAATAAAGTTGGAAAAGGATAAAGTCCTAGACGATTAGCCGCTGCGGCAAAAGTTTGAGGAGCCAAAAGTTCCCCAATGCCCCAAAGTTAAAAATTGAAATGAAAAAAAAAAGTCAGAAGTAAAAGGCCTACAAAGGCAAAATAAAGTCAAAAAGGTTGAGTCCCACGTGACCAACCGTCATGGCAAAGCCTGGGAAAGCTAGAGGTTCTCCAGGGTCAGAAATGCAATCAATGTTCAAGAAACAACAAGTTGCAATTGAAAGGGCCGAGATCAAGTGACTAAAATAATCAAGTCCACAAAACCAACCACCGTTACAAATTGACAAATTATTCTTTGTTGAAAAAAAAAATAACAGGAAACAAGTGCAATGCAGAAGCAAACTTGCAAGAAGCAGGTGGTACCAAAAAGAAACTGCGCAAGGGCTAAAAAATATCTTTGCAGCAACAACTCCAAAAAGGGAAGTCTCCTCCAAAATTCTTTCCCACATTTGCTCATTCTCTGAAACTAAAAGAAAAGGAACAAATGATGATGAAAAAAAAGAAAGAAAGAAAGAGAAGAAGAAAAATTTCAATATCATGGTAGTATAGGGTCTCCAATCCCTAGCTGTGTTTTCCAACATAGGGTCTTCACTCCCTAGTTGAAGTTATTTTAGACATAGGGTCTCTATCCCCTAGTCTCTTTTCCAACATAGGGTCTCCACTCCCTAGTTGATGCCAACATAAGGTCTCCACTCCCTAGTTGATGATTTTCCAACATAGGGTTTCCACTCCCTAATTGATGCTAACATAGGGTCTCCACTCCCTAGTTGATGATATTCTAACATAGGGTCTCCACTTCCTAGTTGATGCCAACATAGGGTCTCCACTCCCTAGTTTATGATATTCCAACATAGGGTCTCCACTCCCTAGTTGATTTTATTTTAGACATAGGGTCTTCATTCCCTAGTCGCCTTTTCAACATAGGGTCTCCACACCCTAGTTGATTTTTATTTTAGACATAAGGTCTCCACTCCCTAGTTAATTTTTATTTTAGACATAGGGTCTCCACTCCCTAGTCGCCTTTCCAACATAGGGTCTCCACTCCCTAGTTGATGATTTTAAACATAGGGTCTCCACTCCCTAGTTGATGATTTTCCAACATAGGATCTCCACTCCCTAGTTGATGCCAATATAGGGTCTTCACTCCTTAGTTGATGATTTTCCAACATAGGGTCTCCACTCCCTAGTTGATGCCAACATAGGGTCTCCACTCCCTAGTTGATGAATTTCCAACATAGGGTCTCCACTCCTTAGTTGATGCCAATATAGGATCGTCACTCCCTAGTTGATGATTTTTAGACATAGGGTCTCCACTCCCTATTCGCTTTTCCAACGTAAGGTCTCCAATCCCTAGTTAATTTTGTTTTAGACATAGGGTCTCCACTCCCTAGTCGCTTTTCCAACATAGGGCCTCCACTCCCTAGTTGCTTTCATTTTTAGATATAGGATCTCCACTCCCTAATCCCTATTTTCCCAAGGGTACACAATTCCGACCTTTTATTTGCTTTCAATAATGAAGTAGTATAGAGTTCTTTTACAAATAACTCACGAAATTTTCCTAGTGAAAACTAGAGCAGAAGTTTTTTGCTCGTTTGTTTGTTTTGGTGTCTGAGTAGGTTATACCTCGATACACAGGGTCCAAGATGACCAAAAGAAGAAGTCTCTATCTAAAATAAATGAAAAAGAAGAAAGATGAAAAGAAGTGAATCCAAAATGCAAAGCAGATGAAAGATGCGAACTGCTCAAGACATGGCTGAAGTCACGAGCACTGCATTCCCCGTTTTTATCAGAAGAAGCTGTTGAAGAATGAACTAGCACCTGCAACTAGTAAGTATCAAGGTTCAAATCAAAAGTCTGCATGAAGAACTATTCAGGACTTAAGATCAAGCTTTAGAAGACCTATAGATAGGAATCTTGTAACTTATAGCTGATAGGCTTGTTTAGTTCTTTTAGATTTTGATTTTGATGTAATAACAGGGTCGTGGAGCGGAGCCTCGACGGAACCTCACTCGACTCTCGAACTCATCCCTCCATCATTCTCCTTGAACTACACGCAACCTGATTCCCTTATAACTCTGGATATGTAGACTGTCCTAAATCGGGACTCGGTTGCACCTTTTTCTGTTGTTTTCTTACACTTTTGAATAACGATATGGTCAAAAATTAGTCACACAGCTCACTTTGGTCTTTGCCTGAAAACTCTTCATATTTTCAAGCAAAGAAGGGCAACTGTGAGCACCTTATTTTTGATTATATTTGAGTTTTTCATCATTTTTTTTTTGTGTGTGTGTGTGTGTGTGTGTATATATATATATATATATATATATATATATATATATATATATATATATATATATATATATATATATATAGCTTTGTTTCACCTTTTAATAGGTTTTATTTGATAAAACGTGAAAAAACGAAAGAGAAAAAGACTCATATTTTAGCATAAGTGTTATTTGCATTTGCAAAAGGAGAAAATATACAAAAATATATATCTTCTTTTAATTTTGGTCAAAATTAGTAAGTTAGTACTTTTGGAAATATTTTTAAAGTAATTTTTCATACTTTTTGATTCGTTAAGGGAAATTTCTTTAGTTAGTTCATCTAGTTATTTTGATAGTATTTTATTTCATCAATTTATCTATTATTTGAAAAAGAAAACAAAAAAAGTGATAACTTTTCTATTCTAGCTTTTGTTATTTTTTCCTCTCAAATACAATCATGTGGCCATCCAATCCATTTTTTAGTTTCTGGCACACATTCGAACATGTTCTTAAATTTTTCCCTTTTGTTTTACCTTTCCACAACCAATAGTATTTTCACATATCATCTTTGCTACATGGTCTCACAATCTCACTTCTATTCCTTTCACTCAATACATGGAATCAACAATTTCAATTTCCACAAAAGTGGTGCATTCGTCCATCACTCACTTGACATTAAATAAACTTGTCCTCCAAGAATTTAAATTCTTATCCCATCACAAATAATACCTACGCTATATAATCTCTAGAGGAGAGCCCTAAAGCCTTAGAGAAAAAGCTGCGCAATAATCTTCTTCTTCCTGGATGACCCCTTAAAATTCTCCATTAAATCCAACAGTCAACAACACTAAAATCCAGCTGAAACAAGCAAAAATGCAGCTACAAGATCAGCAAAATCCTCTATTAAAATAAACCTGAAAATAGCTCCTTTTCTCTACCCAAAACTGCATCTAAAACAGCCCTTAAACCTCCCAAAAATGCCCCAAAACCACCCTCAAAATAGCCCCAAATCTCCATGAAAACTACTCCAAACCCAGCGTGAAGCAACCCCAAAACAACCGATCAACAAGTTGTAAAACGCCTCTAACCAGTCACGAAACTCCATTGAAGCATTGGTTCTCTTAGTTGGGATTAAACGAGTATCATTGAGGTTGCGTTCGAGTTTGCCGATGGTGGTTTTCGGTTTCAGTTCGTTCGAAGAAAAATGCTCTGTACGTTATCTTAGAGGTAACATATTTTGGTTTAAGTATTTGTTAAATGTGAGACCCTCTGCTTTATGGAGCTTCAAAATGAAAGGGAACTAAATCGTTTCTTATACTTTGTCCATTATAAATGTTTCTCTCTTTTATGAATGTTTCCATGCCTCATATGAAACATGCTTATATATTTGTTTGGTACTGATGTGATACTTTGAGTTCCTAGTATGCATAATGGTTAAATGGATGCTCCATTCCTTTGTTTATTAGTAACTTCTGATTTTACTATGGTTTGGTATTTACCTCCATTTTACTGAAAGTTTGTGTCATATTGTTCTTGTATATTTCATGTCCTAATGGTCTTGAAGTGACAGTGAATACTGAGATTCCATAATATCATATTAGTTCATTCTCGTTGATTTACTTGAAAATATGCACAAATCTTTATGGGTTTGTCATGCCTCTAGTGATTTTGCTTAATGCTCTTATGTGTTTTAGCTCTAGTCAATTGCTCTGACGCCGTTAATTGATTTAATTTGCCTTGTAGTTAAATTGGTTGGGGGGGTGGGGGGGGGGTGGGGGTTAATTTGGTGACTGTTGGAAGTATAAATAGATCTTTGTCCTCAGTCGAGTGGGCTGTGCGGTGCTTTTGTTTGGGCCTTTAGGGTACTGTTCGACCGTGGAGGCATTTGGGTTGAAAGGGATTATCTTAATGGCTTAGAGTAAGAAGTTGTTCGTAAGCTGGCACATCCTTAAATAAACATTAATTCATACATCATTCCCCACAAATCCACTTCATAACTCCTTGCCTCACAATAGTCTCAAAGTTTAGGAAGAATAACGAACACCGTTAGAGTGCTTTAAGCGCGTTTATAAATAAATTATCGTGATTGTGTACACATTCGCGTGACATAATTATGATTTCCCAAATAAATCAAGGTACGCGTTCGCGCGACTTTGACCGAACAATCCTTGATAATTAATAAAGCGTGATAAATTGTGTGCACGTACGTGTGACATAATTTTTAATGCATTAAATAAAGCGAATTTACACACATTTGATCCGTTTCAATGATAAATCCATTAACGCCATAATTAAAAGCGGTAAGAGGTAAAAAAAACACATAGGTTTTTAAACACGTAATTAAGCAATTTAATTAAGCCAGGTATGATTAAAGCGACCGTGCTAAAACCACGGAACCCGGGAATGCCTAATACCTTCTCCCGGGTTAACAAAATTTCTTACCCGGTCTTCTGATTTTCGAGGACTTCTAAAACAGAGTCAAATTTCCTTGATTTGGGATTTGAAATAAACCGGTGACTTGAGATACCATAATTATTTCAAGTGGCGACTCTGAAAATAAATAAATAATTCCATTTTGATTAATGTCACTTTAATTAAAAAAACTCCCTATCCCCTCGGAAAAAAGGAGGTGTCACACTTACATGTGTGTACCGTGTGTTGAGGACTTGCCTGGGATGTGCCTTCCTCCTATTTAAAGACATAGCAAGTAAAATTATTATCTAGTTTCAATTGGAAATCCATAAATTGTATGCACTCGATAATATGAAAAAATTGTATAATCTAACCACTTTGAAACTGTGTCGGTACCTAAATATAATCATTTATTGAATTCTTCCAACAAGTCAGGATCAACATCGTCGCCAATAATCCAGTAAATGGATGTTTGATGTTGAAAATTGTCGAAGATCCAACAGAAGTGCTTCCCCCAAAACTGAAATAAGGGAGAAAGGAAGATCTGGCATGCTTTCCAGGAACCCTTGTTCTTTCTTGATGCACAAGGGTTGTTTCATCTTTATTACCCTCGCCAAACTTAACAATCTGTGAGAAATTTTCTGGCAGCTCAAAATCATCAAGTGTTACTGCCCTTTTCCAGACCCGGAGTCATTCTCCGAATCACCTACATTGATGTAATCGACTGGTTCACCTACAAAATTTAAAACAAAAAAGCAACATTGTGTGTTGGTTGCATCAGTTTTTTTGGGAAAACCGAAAGTTATTTGGAAGCTGTTGTTTTTTCCCTGCAAATATATTGTAACATATAATACCACTGAAATCTTCATTGCAATCATCTCCTTGTTGTATAACGTTTGCTTGTTGAATGGGAGATTGCAAATGCATAGTCTCCTTCTCCTCATTTAAATGCTCTCCTTACATGCCAACTTTTGCATTCTGTTTTGGAGATTGCAAATGCATAGTCTCCTTCTCCTCATTTAAATGCTCTGCTTATACGCCAACTTTTGCATCCTGTTTTGGTGAGTGCACATGCATAGTAAACCGAAACAACATTGTAGATAAATTGTATTTTAATTGTAGCAAATTTATTGAAATGCTGTCCTGTAGCTGAGATATAATATGTATTGTGAAATATGTTGATAAAATGTGCTAAATCATACCTGCAGTTTCTTTCTCCAATGCCCATTGAAATTGGGAAGATAAGTCAACACATACAGGAACATTCTCCTCATTTTGAATGTCAGACATGTGTCCTGTATCTAAGATAACAATTAAAAATATAATGTAAATTATTCGTTGATAATTTAGGGTATATGTAGATATAACGTAAATATAATGTAGATTATTTATCATCAAATTGTGTTAAAATTATTAAAATACATGTTTTACTGCTGCTGCCCAACACTGGTTTAACACTACTGCTAGGATTGTGTTGATTCTTCTTTTCTTTGTAATGCTCATCATTTTTCATAGAACTGCCAGTAAACTGCAAGCAAAATTTGTTAGGCTATATACTTTATGAATGTTATATAAATATAAACATGGTAAAAATTATTGTCCAAAATAAATATATTTCGAATGAAACCTTAGCATCAATGTTAGTATCCTTTTCACTTTTTATTGCCTGTAACACAGAGTTGATGGAATCACTGAGTAGCAGTTGAATGCCACCTAGTTCTTCAAAAACCTAACGAACAAAAATTGGTTATAATGTATCTGATAATTAGAGGCTATATATATCAGATACATTATAACCAAGAATTAGGTAAAAATTAAGAATTAGGTATACCTCTTTCTTGAACAATCCAAGGTCTGAATCGACCTACGTATCAAAATCGAAAGAGTTAAAGAAATAATTTGTGTAACATAAATTAAAGAAACCAGCTAGGATTATGTTAAGATTTTACCTTATCAACATCTTTTCTTAACTTTTTTAGTTGTTTCACACTATATTTCTTGTCATCTATTCCTATTGCCTACTTATGGCTTTGTTTCGGCTTCTTCAAGGATGTATTCAACTTTGTCTGGCAAAGTCATTCTAGATAGCTCTTCTGGGACTTCAAGCATGTTGGTGAACTGAGCGAAACGAAAATGTGAGGGACCTAGTCATCATATGTATAAAATCAGTAGATAATTTTTATTGTATTATCTGTCAAGAAGTGAAAAACATGTACATTGATCCATGATGGTTTGATCATCCTTTATTCCAATGCAGAAATCCATATTTTATCCTTACTAGCTATCCAATTAAGTAAACGGGGGATCGAATTACTAACCCTTGTAGCCATATCATCATTGATTGTAGAGCAATACTCATACAACCAAATTTACATAGCGAGTGAAAAACCTCGAATGATATCAAAAATAGAAGGGTTCAGCTTATGCCTAACAGATTGAAGCAATTGTGTGTAAGTTTCGATACCCCATGAGAAATTCACATTGAACCCTGAATCCACCAAATAGAACCTAAAGTGGTCTATCAAATCATTTTCTTTATCTGAAGGACAGAGGAAGAATTCTATCAGATAGAGAATATACAGCTCGACTGCATCCTCATCATTCACCCAACTACAACTGGTTACAATTTGTTTCAAGTACGACTTCTCAAGAATTTACTTTGATTGCTTACAAGAATTTACTTTGATTGTTTTCCTAATTTTACGGTGTCTCTTAGAGATAGAAATATCTTAGATTCTTTAACCCTTAATGTTAAAACAGCCAATTATAAAACCAAAACTGGATCCTTACCAGTAGCAATTATTTATAGAATACAGTACAAAGCCATGAGTTCTGCCTTTAACACTGGAGCCATGAAAACCCTCCATAAATGAGAAACTTTTCTTTTCAAAACAGATCTACAAAGATCTCACCTGTCAATACCAAAACCCATTTCTTGGAGCCAAGTTTCTCTACCACAAAACTGGTTTTTCTCTACCACAAAACTGGTTACTGCAAGATTCCACTCAAGCTGAAAAACCAGAAAATACTACGGTCTCTCAGATCCAACAATATTCTAGCGGATCTGTAGCCATTTCCTTCCAAAGATCCTTAGCCAAAGAGTCTCTGTCTCGTCCTCTTCGGCACAGTTTGAGATTCAGCCCGGAAGACATTCAATATCTTCTTTTCCTTCTAGGATCGAAACTGTTAATTTTGACTCTAGGATCCCACAAGCCAAATATTCTGTAGAAACGGCCCCTCCAACAGAAGTTAATTATGAACGACCTCAATCTCCCACTTACTCAGCTTTAGGTACTGAATTAGGTGTTTTGGAAAATGATTTCCAAATTGATAAAGAAAAACTTCGAGCAAATTTTTATTCACCAGAAAATATTTTCAAAAGAACTTGGTGTTTTGAGAATTTTCAAGGAGACAATAGAAAAAATCTCCAAAGTATTTACTATGAGTCTTTAAATTTCATAAAAGAACAAATCATTTTCTTTGAATGGTTTGAGGCTTTTGCTGAATATCACCAATTAAATTTTCCTTGTTCTATATCAGTTAATGTTTCAAAAATTTGGAGAACCTCCTCCTGAGAAGAAGTCATCTCAGAACTTCCTCCGGCACAAGGATTTTCAACAAGTTATGCAAATACTTCAGTAGTAGCTAATCCTTTCAAATTAAAAAACTAAAATGAAGCTATTACAGGAAAAGATATTAAAAGTATTTTTGAACAAAATGATTATACAAACAAATATCTACAATCCCTTGGTGAATATTTAGTTACAAAATCAACTTCAGCATCTCCTAGTTCAAAGCCAGTAGATACCTCCACTTCTTCAATCCCTTTGTTTAAACCTTATGAGATCCCTAGAACTTTCGCTACGGAACATCGGATCCACCAAGCTAAAGACTATCCTCAGTTCTCTGACCTTCAGCGTAGAATCCTAGAAATTGAGAAAACTCTGATAGCTCAGGATACTCCATCTAAGGAGTCTTCTGTACATGTTCTCAGAGAAGCCGATTCTGACCAAGAAACCAATTCTCAGTCAGAACAATTTTATGAAAATCCTCCCCTAGAAATTAACCCCGTCAGAACAGGATCCTTCAACTGGCGTCAGCCCCAAAGACTTTACTATTCTAGAGCTACCCATCCTGATGTAGCCTTAGAAGAGAGACCCAACGTTATGCAAAATAATTATAATGCCAATAATATCTATGAATGAAATATAGATAGTTGTTCTGAATATAATATTCTGCCAAATACAACAAATGACTATGTCACGACGCAAGTTCCCTTCCGTGAACATGTCGTGACGGCACCTAGCCTTACGACTAGGTAAGCCTAACAATTGCGGAAAAAGAAACAAATTCGTAAAAACTAATAAAAATGGAAGATCACAAATATAAAAGTGTTTAAGATGCCGCTCGGGATATACAATACAAGATCTCAAAAACCGAACAACTCCCAAAACCCGGAATCCCATGTGATGACCCTAAAGGTCATCACTTGTTTTTAAATTAAATTCTCTATTTTGAGGCCTTAAAAATCTCTTTCAGCATCACCTCGATTTGCGTGCGCAGTCCGGGCGCATAAAAAGTCTATATGTAAAAATTTGTGAAAAATGATAAAATTTGGCTATAAAATGAATTAATTTGACTTCGGTCAACGTTTTGGGTAAACGGATCCGGACCTGTGATTTGACGGTCCTGGAGGGTCCGTAGGAAAATATGGGACTTGGGCGTATGCCCGGAATCGAATTGCGAGGTCCCAAGACCGAGAAATGAATTTTTGAAAGAAATTGTTTTTTAAAAAATATAAAGGTTTTTGAAAGTGAAATGTTATGTGAAACCTCTGGTATCGGGCCCGTATTAGTGTTCCGGAGCCCGGTACAGGTTCAATATGATTTATATGTGATGTCGGTAAAGTTTGGTAAGAAACGGAATCCATTTGATGTGATTCGGACCTTAAATGCAAAATTTGATGTTTAAGAAGTTTTGAGAAATTTCATTGATCTTGAGGTTTAATTCGATGTTCATGACATTATTTTGGTGATTTGATTACACGAATAAGTCCATAGGATGTTTTTGAGGTTATGTGTATGTTTGGTTTGGAGCCCCGAGGGCTCGGGTGAGTTTCGGATAGGCCACGGAGTGAAAATTTCAACTTAGGAAATGCTGGTATGTTTCAGACCTGCAGGCTTCGCAGTTGCGAAGCCTGTCTCGCAAATGCGAGCCATGTATCGCAGATGTGAGAGGAGGCCTGGGCAGCTCTCTTCGCAAATGCGACACCTGCCTGGGCATTCCTTTTTCGCAAATGCGAGAACCCAGCAGCTCAGGTCCCAGAGCCCTCAGCAGCCCGAGCCCCCAGCAGCTCCCGCGAGGTTCAGAGGCCGAGGCCGTACTAGAGGCCGAGGTAGGGGCAGAGCTCAGCCTGGAGCAGCACCACCAGCGGCGGAGCCTCAGGTTGAGTTTGACGAGGAGGTTCCGGCTAGACAGCTCCAGTGGGCCCAGCTCAGGTCCCAGAGGGGTTCATTGCTACTCCAGTACTTCAGGATGCCCTCTTCTGAAACCACATGCCCCAAGAAAGCAACTGAACTCAACCAGAACTCATACTTTGAAATCTTTGCATACAGCTAACTATCTCTCAGAGTTTGAGGAACCACTCTCAAATGCTGCCGATGCTCCTCTTGACTGCGGGAATAAGTCAAGATATCGTCAATGAAGATTATCACGAACGAATCCAAGTAAGGCCTGAACACTCGGTTCATCAAATCCATAGAAGCTGCCGGGGCATTCGTCAACCCGAATGACATCACCAAGAATTCATAATGTCCGTACCCTCTGGTGAAACCACATGCCCCAAGAAAGCAACTAAACTCAACCAGAACTCACACTTTAAAAACTTTGCATACAGCTGATTATCTCTCAGAGTCTGAAGAACCACTCTCAAATGCTTCCCATGCTCCTCCTTACTGCGGGAATAAATCAAGATATCGTCAATGAAGACTATCACGAAAGAATCCATGTAAGGCCTGAACACTCGGTTCATCAAATCCATAAAAGCTGTCGGGGCATTCGTCAACCCGAATGAAATCACCAAGAATTCATAATGTCCGTACCGAGTGCAGAAAGCTGTCTTAGGAACATCGGATGCCCTAATCTTCAACTGATGGTAGCCCGATCTCAAGTCGATCTTAGAAAACACCTGGGCACTCTGAAGCTGGTTGAACAAATCCTCAATCCTCGGCAATGGGTACTTATTCTTGATTGTGACCTTGTTCAATTGCCGGTAATCTATACACATTCTCATCGATCCGACCTTCTTCTTGACAAACAACACCGGCGCACCCCATGGCGAGACACTGGGTCTAATGAAGCCCTTATCAAGAAAGTCTTGCAACTGCTCCTTCAACTCTTTCAACTCAGGTGGGGCCATGCGATATGGCAGAATGGAAATGGGCTGAGTGCCCGGAGCCAGGTCAATGCAAAAATCAATATCCCTGTCGGGAGGCATACCCGGCGGGTCTGAAGGAAATACCTCACGAAACTCACGAACTATAGGCACAGAATCAATGAAAGGAACATCGGCACTGGAATCACGAACGTATGCCAAATAGGCCAAACACCCTTCTCGACGATTCGCCGAGCTTTCATATATGAGATAACACTACGGGTAGAATGACCAGGAGTCCCTCTCCACTCTAAACGAGGTAAACCTGGTAGGGCGAAGGTCACAGTCTTGGCACGACAATCCAAGATGGCGTGGTAAGGTGACAACCAGTCCATCCCCAGTATGACATAAAAATCGACCATGTCCAACAATAATAAGTCTACTCGGGTCTCAAGACCCTCGATCACAACCACGCAAGAACGATGAACACGATCTACCACAATTGAATCACCCACGGGGCTGGACACATAAACAGGAATTCTCAGAGAATCACTAGGTACGACTAGATACGACGCAAAATAAGATGACACATAAGAGTAGGTCGACCCTGGATCAAATAGCATTGAAGCACCCCTACTACAAACCAAAACCGTACCTATGATAACTGCATCGAAAGCTTCAGCCTTCGGCCTAGCTGGAAGAGCATAAAATCGGGGCTGGGCCCCACTACCCTGGACTACCTCTCTGGGATGGCCTGCTGCTGGCTGGCCTCCACCCCTAGCGGCCTGAGCTCCACCTCTAGCACCTCTACCTCCACCTCTAGCACCTCTACCCCCACCTCTTGCTGGCTGGGCGGGCTGTGGAACACCTGGTGCCTGAACCATAGCACGGGAACCCTGCTGTTGTCACTAAGTACCCACTAACCTCGGACAAGCCCTCCGAATATGACCATTCTCACCACACTCAAAGCATCCACCTGAGAGCTGCGGCTGAGGAAACTGAGACTGACCCTGACGACCTAAATGACCACCCCAAAAACTCTGGAGCTGTGGTGCATTGATAGGAGCTGGTGGTGCACTGTAGGGCTGCTGATCAGAATACTATGTATGAGAACCACGGCCACCTGAAGCACCGTGAGAAGCCTGAAGCGCTGACTGAAAGGGCCTAGGAGGATGGCCTCTACCATACGAATCCCTGCCTCCAGACGAGGTACCACTGAATCTGCCTAAATGACGGGGCCTCTTGTCAGACCCCATACCACTTCCCCATGACAAAACCATCTCGACCCTTTTGGCCACATTGGCCGCCTCCTGGAAAAAATGTCACTCCCCGTCTCCTTAGCCATCTGAAGTCGAATGGGCTGGATGAGTACCTCAATGAACCTCCTCACTCACTCTCTCTCTCTCTCTCTCTCTCTCTCTGTGGGGAGTATAAGTAGAGCATGACAGGCCAAATCAATAAACCTGGTCTCATACCAGGTAACAGTCATGGAACCTTGCTGGAGACGCTTAAACTGCCTCCGGTAAATCTCCCTCCGAGTAACGGGAAGAAACTTCTCCAAGAATAGCTGAGTGAACTGCTCCGAAGTCAAAGCTGGCGATCTGGCTGGTCTAGCCAAACAATAATCTCTCCACCAAGTCTTGGTGGATCCAGATAAGCGGAAAGTAGCAAAGTCGACCCCATTGGTCTCCACTATCCCCATGTTCCCGAGAACCTCATGACAGCTGTCTAGATAATCTTGGGGATCCTCAGAAGATGCACCGCTGAAAGTGGCAGTGAAGAGCATAGTAAACCTATCCAATCTCCACAAGGCATCGGTAGTCATGGCTGCTCCGACACCGGTCTGGGCTACCACACCCGGCTGAACTGCTCCAATTGGTTGAGCTGCTGGAGTTTGGAACTGAGGAGCCACCTGCTCCGGAGTGCGAGTAGCAGGAGTCTGTGCCCCTCCTCCAGCCTGAGAGACGGCTGGGGATACAGGTAACAAGCCTGCCTGGGTGACACTCTCCATGAGGCCCACTAGACGGATTAGAGCATCCTGAAGTACTGGAGTAGCAATGAACCCCTCTGGGACCTGAGCTGGGCCCACAGGAGCTGTCTGGGCCGGAACCTCCTCGTCAAACTCAACCTGAGGCTCCGCCACCGGTGGTGCTGCTCCGGGCTGAGCTCTGCCCCTACCACGGCCTCTAGCACGGCCTCGGCCTCTGCCCCTCGCGGGAGCTGCTAGGGGCACGGCCTCGGCCTCTGCGACACCTGCCTGGGCTCGACACCGACGTATAGATACTCGTCACCATGCCTATACGTCGTACTCAACAAGAAACAAGTAGCAAATAGGACACAACTCCTAATCCCTCAAGCTAAGGTTAGACCAAACACTTACCTCGATGCCACGAACTCTGTTCAAGCCTCAACTATAGCTTTACCTCGTGATTCCACCACCAATTCGCTCGTATGTAGTCACAAGTTACTTAATTACATCAATGAATGCTAACACAAATGCTCAACCATCAATGCTAACACAAATGCTCAACAATAACTTCAATTTAAGACACACGGTCATGCTCGACACCGACGTATAGATACTCGTCACCATGCCTATACGTCGTACTCAACAAGAAAGAAGTGGCAAATAGGACACAACTCCTAATCCCTCAAGCTAAGATTAGACCAAACACTTACCTTAATGCCACGAACTCAGTTCAAGCCTCAACTATAGCTTTACCTCGTGATTCCACCACCAACTCGCTCGTATCTAGTCACAAGTTACTTAATTACATCAATGAATGCTAAATAAACAATTTCTAATGCATGGAAATAAGTTTTCTAAAGCTTTTCCCAAAAAGTAAAAAATCAGCCTCGGGCCCACATGGTCAAAACCCGAGGTTCGAACCAAAACCCGACTACCCATTCACCCATGAACTCAAATATATTATTTGTTTTGAAATCGCACCTCAAATCTAGGGCCAAATCTCCATTTTTTTGAAAAAACCTAGGTTCTACCCAAAACACCCAATTTTTCCCATGAAAATCATTGATTTTGAGTTGAAATCATGTTAAAAGATGTTAATGATTGAAGGAGACTAGTAAAAATTGACTTACAATCGATTTGGAAGAAGAGTTGTTCTTGAAAAATCGCCCTAGGGAGTTTTTGTTTTGAAAAGATGTGAAAAAGGGTTGTTTTTCGACTAAGAATAAAAAGTTACAGGCTGCAGTTATGGGAATTGCGAACAGGGGTTCGCAATTGCGAACCCTTCAGAAATTGGGGACCTTCGCATTTGCGAGAAAGATGTCGCATTTGCGAGGTCGCATTTGCGACTGGGTTCTCGCATTTGCGACAAAGGAATGCCCAGGAAGGTGTCACATTTGCGACAAGTACTTCGCATTTGTGAAGAGAGCTGCCCAGGCCTCCTCTCGCATTTGCGATACATGGCTCGCATTTGCGAGCGAAGCCTGCAGGTCTAAAACATACCAGCATTTCCTAAGTCGAAATTTTCACTCCGTGGCCTATCCAAAACTCACTCGAGCTCTCGGGGCTCCAAACCAAACATACACACAACCTCAGAAACATCCTACGGACTTATTCGTGTAATCAAATCACCAAAATAACGTCATGAACATCGAATTAAACCTCAAGATCAATGAAATTTCTCAAAACTTCTTAAACATCAAATTTTGCATTTAAGGTCCGAATCACGTCAAATGGATTCCGTTTCTTACCAAACTTTACCGACATCACATATAAATCATATTGAACCTGTACCGACCTCCAGAACCATAATACGGGCCCGATACCAGAGGTTTCACATAACATTTCACTTTCAAAAACCTTTATTTTTCAGAAAACAATTTCTTTCAAAAATTCATTTCTCGGGCTTGGGACCTCGAAATTCGATTCCGGGCATACACCCAAGTCCCATATTTTCTTACAGACCCTCCGGGACCGTCAAATCACGGGTCCAGGTCCGTTTACCCAAAACATTGACCGAAGTCAAATTGATTCATTTTATAGCCAAATTTTATCATTTTTCACAGATTTTCACATATAGACTTTCCAGCTACGCGCCCGGATTGTGAACGCAAATCGAGGTGATGCTGAAAGAGGTTTTTAAGGTCTCGAAACACAGAATTTAATTTAAAAACAAGTGATGACCTTTTGGGTCATCACATCCTCCACCTCTAAAACAACCGTTCGTCCTCGAACGGACTGAAGAAGGAAGTACCTGAGTCGGGGAAAAGATGGGGATAACGGCTCCGCATATCTGACTCGGACTCCCAGGTCGATGCCTCAGCGGGCTGACCTCTCCACTGAACACGAACAGAAGGAAAACTCTTTGATCTCAACTGACAAACCTGCCGGTCTAGAATAGCTACCGGCTCCTCCTCATAGGACAAGTCCTTGTCCAACTGGACAGTGCTGAAGTCTAACATGTGGGATGGATCGCCGTGATACTTCCGAAGCATGGACACATGAAACGCTGGATGCACAGCTGATAAGCTCGGCGGTAATGCAAGTCTATAAGCCACCTCTCCCACTCGATCAAGAATCTCAAACGGGCCAATGAACCTAGGGCTAAGCTTGCCCTTCTTCCCGAATCTCATCACGCCCTTGATAGGCGACACTCGAAGCAATAGCCGCTCACCGACCATGAAAGCCAAATCTCTAACCTTGCGGTCGGCATAACTCTTTTGCCTGGACTGAGCTGTATGAAGCCTGTCCTGAATAATCCTGACCTTGTCCAAGGCATCCTGTACTAGATCCGTACCCAACAACCGAGCCTCTCCTGGCTCAAACCATCCAACCGGCGACCGACACCGCCTACCATATAGAGCCTCATAAGGAGCCATCTGAATACTTGACTGGTAGCTGTTATTGTAGGCAAACTCTGCTAAAGGCAAGAACTGATCCCACGAGCCTCCAAGGTCAATGACATAAGCTCGGAGCATATCCTCCAAAATCTGAATGGTCCGCTCAGACTGCCCGTCCGTATGAGGATGAAACGCTGTGCTCAACTCAACCCGTGTGCCTAACTCTCGTTGAACTGCTTTCCAGAAATGTGAGGTAAACTGTGTGCCTCGATCCAAAATGATAGACACAGGCACACCATGAAGACGAACAATCTCCCGGTTATAGATCTCAGCTAATCTCTCGGAAGAATAGGAGACTTCTATAAGAATGAAATGTGCTGACTTGGTAAGCCTATCCACAATAACCCACACTGCATCGAACTTCTTCTGGAACACACCGCCATGCCTCTGATGCTCGTACTTAACCTGCTGACAATTCAAACACCGAGCCACATACGCAATAATATCCTTCTTCATTCTCCTCCACCAATAATGCTACCGTAAGTCCTGATACATCTTGGAGGCGCCCGGATGAATAGAGTACCGGGAACTATGGGCCTCCTCTAGAATCAACTCCCGAAGTCCATCCACATTAGGCACACAAATACGACCCTGCATTCTCAAAACTCCATCATCTCCTAGTGTGACCCGCTTGGCATCTTTGTGCCGCACCGTGTCTGTGAGGACACATAAATGAGGATAATCATACTGCCGATCCCGGATGCGCTCCAATAAAGAAGAGCGAGCAACTGTGCAAGCTAATATGCGGCTGGGCTCAGAAACATCCAACCTCACGAACTGGTTGGCCAAAGCCTGGACATCCAAAGCAAGCGGTCTCTCACCGACCGGAATATACGCCAGACTGCCCATACTGGCTGACTTCCTACTCAAAGCATCGGCCACCACATTGTCCTTTCCCGAATGATATAAGATAGTGACATCATAATCTTTCAATAGCTCCAGCCACCTCCTCTGCCTCAAATTTAACTACTTCTGTTAGTACAAATACTGCAAACTCTTGTGGTCCGTGAACACTTCACATGCCATGCCATACAGATAACGCCTCCAAATCTTCAGCGCATGAACAATGGCTGCTAACTCCAAATCATGGACTGGATAGTTCTTTTCATGAATCTTCAACTGGTACGAAGCATAAGCAATGACCTTGCTATCCTGCATCAACACCGCACCAAGCCTAACACGAGATGCATCACAATAAACTGTATATGGGCCTGATCCTGTGGGCACCTGGCTATTTGTGTATGATTGAATCTTATCCCGAGGGTAAAAAAAATTCCTTATATTAAAAAAATTAGGATAGCCCCTCGAGATAAGAAGTTGAAATTCAAAGCCAACACTGGTGCTGTAGTCAAGGCTATCTTGAGCTTCTAGAAGCTCGCCTCGCACTCATTCGACCATTTAAATTGGGCACCTTTCTGGGTCAACCTGGTCATCGGGGCTGTAATAGATGAAAACCCCTCCACGAACCGACGATATTATCCTACTAAACCCAAGAAACTCCGAATCTCTGTGGCTGATGTGGGTCGAGGCTAGTTCTTGACTGCCTCTATCTTCTTTGGATCTACCTGAATACCCTCTGCTGAAACTACATGCCCTAAGAAAGCAACTGAACTCAACTAGAACTCACACTTTGAGAACTTTGCATACAACTGACTATCTCTCAGAGTCTGAAGAACCACTCTCAAATGCTGCCCATGCTCCTCCTGACTGCGGGAATAAATCAAGATATCGTCAGTGAAGACTATCACGAAAGAATCCAAGTAAGGCCTGAACACTCGGTTCATAAAATCCATAAAAGCTTCCGGGGCATTCGTCAACCCGAATGACATCACCAAGAACTCGTAATGCCCGTACCGAGTGCGGAAAGCTGTCTTAGGGACATCGGATGCCCTAATCTTCAACTAATGGTAGCCTGATCTCAAGTCGATCTTAGAAAACACTTGGGCACCCTGAAGCTGGTCGAACAAATCCTCAATCATCGGCAATGGGTACTTATTCTTGATTGTGACCTTGTTCAATTGCCGGTAGTCTATACACATTCTCATCGATCCGTCTTTTTCTTGACAAACAACACCAGCGCACCCCACGGCGAGACACTAGGTCGAATGAAGCCCTTATCAAGCAAGTCTTGCAACTGCTCCTTCAACTCTTACAACTCAGGCGGGGCCATGCGATATGACGGAATAGAAATGGGATGAGTGCCCGGAGCCAGCTCGATGCAAAAATCAATATCCCTCTCGGGTGGCATACCCAGCAGGTCTGAAGGAAAACCTCAGGAAACTCACGAACTACAGGCACAGAATCAATGGAAGGAACCTCGGCACTGGAATCACGAACGTATGCCAAATAGGACAAACACCCCTTCTCGACCATTCGCCGAGCCTTCATATATGAGATAACACTACGGGTTGAACGACCGGGAGTCCCTCTCCACTCTAAACGAGGTAAACCCGGTAGGGCTAAGGTCACAGTCTTGGCATGACAATCCAAGATGGCGTGGTAAGGTGACAACCAGTGCATCCCTAGTATGACATCAAAATCGACCATGTCCAGCAATAATAAGTCTACTCGGGTCTCAAGACCCTCAATCATAACCACGCAAGAACGATGAACACGATCTACCATAATAGAATCACCCACGGGGGTGGACACATAAATAGGAATACTCAGAGAATCACTGGGTACGACCAGATACGGTGCAAAATAAGATGACACATAAGAGTAGGTAGACCCTGGATCGAATAGCACTGAAGCACCCCTACTAAAAACCAAAACCGTACCTGTGATAACTGCATCGGAAGCCTCAGCCTCCGACCTAGCTGGAAGAGCATAAAATCGGGGCTGGCCGCACCACCCTAGACTACCTCTCTGGGATGGCCCGCTGCTGGCTGGCCTCCACCCCTAGCGGCCTGAGCTCCACCTCTAGCACCTCTACCTGCACCTTTAGCACCTCTACCCCTACCTCTGGCTGGCTGGGCGGGCTGGGCAGGCTGTGGAACACCTGGTGCCTGAACCATAGCACGGGAACCCTGCTGCTGCGACTGAGTACCCACTAACCTCGGACAAGCCCTCCGGATATGACCATACTCACCACACTCAAAGCATCCACCTGAGTGCTGCGGCTGAGGAAAGTGAAACTGACCCCGACGACCTGAATGACCACCCCGAAAACTCTGGAGCAGCGATGTACTGATAGGAGCTGGTGGTGCACTGTAGGGCTGCTGATCAGAATACTGTGTATGAGAACCACAGCCACCTGAAGCACCGTGAGAAGCCTGAAGCGCTGACTGAAAGGGCGTAGGAGGATGGCCTCTACCATACGAATCCCTGCCTCCAGACGAGGTACCACTGAATCTGCCTGAATGACGGGGCCTCTTGTCAGACTCCTTACCACCTCCCCGTGACAAAACCATCTCGACCCTTCTGGCCATATTGGCCGCCTCCTGGAAAGAAATGTCACTCCCCGTCAACTTAGCCATCTGAAGTCGAATGGGCTAGATGAGTCCCTCAATTAACCTCCTCACACTCTCTCTCTCTGTGGGGTGTATAAGTAGAGCATGACGGGACAATTCTATAAACCTGGTCTCATACTGGGTAACAGTCATGGAACCCTGCTGGAGACGCTCAAACTGCCTCCGGTAAATCTCCCTCGGAGTAACGGGAAGAAACTTCTCCAAGAATAGCTGAGTAAACTGCTCCCAAGTCAAAGCTGGCGATCCAGCTAGTCTAGCCAAACAAAAATCTCTCCACCAAGTTTTGGTGGATCCAGATAAGCGTAAAGTAGCAAAGTCGACCCCATTGGTCTCCACTATCCCCATGTTCCTGAGAACCTCACGACAACTGTCTAGATAATCCTGGGGATCCTCAGAAGATGCACCGCTGAAAGTGGCAGTAAAGAGCTTAGTAAACCTATCCAATCTCCACAAGACATCGGCAGTCATGGCTGCTCCGACACCGGTCTGGGCTACCACACCCGACTGAACTGCTACAACTGGCTGAGCTGCTGGAGTCTGAAACTGGGGAGCCACCTGCTCCGTAGTGGGAGTAGCAGGAGTCTGGGCCCCTCCTCCAGCCTGAGAGACGGCTGGGGCTACAAGAAGCAAGCCTGCCTAGGTGACACTCTCCATGAGGCACACTAGACGGACCGGAGAATCCTGAAGTACTAGAGTAGCAATAAACCCCTCTTGGGCCTGAGCTGGGACCACTAGAGCTGTCTGGGCCGGAACCTCCTCGTCAAACTCAACTTGAGGCTCCGCCGCTGGTGGTGCTGCTCCGGGCTGAGCTCTGCCCCTACCTCGGCCTCTAGCACGGCCTCGGCCTCTGCCCCTCGCGGGAGCTGCTGGGGGCTCGGGCTGCTGATCAGCGGATGAAGAAGCGCGTGTTCTCGGCATCTGCGAAAGAACAGAGTAGAAATTCGATTAGTATTGAGAAACCAAGCCGCACGACAGGAAGGAATAGATGCGAAGTTTTTCCTAACTCTGTAGCCTCTAGGGGATAAATACA
This sequence comes from Nicotiana attenuata, assembly GCF_001879085.1. Lineage (NCBI taxonomy): Eukaryota > Viridiplantae > Streptophyta > Magnoliopsida > Solanales > Solanaceae > Nicotiana > Nicotiana attenuata. The sequence continues at coordinate 60,344 of NW_017674041.1, forward strand.
GACGTCTCCGTACCTATTCCCTCAGACCCTACCAAGCTTGTATGTGAATTGTGAGACCTATGTAACCTAGTGCTCTGATACCAACTTGTCACGACCCGGATTTCCCACCCTCGGGAGTCGTGATGACACCTACTAATAAAAGCTAGGCAAGCCAACTAACTGAACCATTTGACTTTTCTTCCCTTTTTGTTTTATTTAATGACTTAGCTTCAACAGTTTATAGCAACATGATTTAAAAAGTGGAAGAAATAAATTGTAAACTTAACAATACTGTTAATACCATCCCAAAACAAAACCACCCAAGATTTGGTGTCATAACTTCACAGACTGTCTAAGAGTACTACAAATAAGGGTCTAACAGAAATAACAAAATATTGTCTCTAGAACTACATAAGAGAAGCAGGAAAAATAGACGGAGGGAGACGCCAAGGCCTGCGGACGCCTATAGGACTACCTCGGCTTGCCTGGTAAGTAGGAAGATGAAACCTCACTGCGGTCCGAAATCTGCGGCACTGGGATCTGCACAAAATAGTGCAGAGTGTAGTATCAGCACAACCGACCCCATGTGCTGGTAAGTGCCTAGCCTAACCTCGGCGAAGTAGTGACGAGGCTAGGACCATACTACCAAATAAACTTGTGCAGTTATATAATATGCAGCAGAAAATAAAACAGGAATAAACAAGTAAAGATGGGAGGGGGTACATGCTGTGGGGTATATCAGTATCAACAGTAAATCAAGATTAAAGGCATAAGGACAACATAGAATTCACAGCGAAACAATAAGAAACTTGTATCCAATCCATAAACACTTTGTATCAGCAATTGTTGCGGCGCGCAACCCGATCCCAACATATAACAACATTGTTGCGGCGTGCAACCCGATCCATATCATTCATCACTATTGCGGCGTGCAACCCGATCCAAATATATCATTGTTGCGGCGTGCAACCCGATCCAAATATATCATTGTTGCAGCGTGAAACCCGATCCAAATATACAATCAACATCAACCATAACAAGAGTCTCGGCTAGGGATCAATAAGAACTACACTATCCCGGCAAGGGAGTCAGCAATAAGAATGAACACATCCCGGAATGGGAAAATCAGCTATAACCAAACTTGTTCCAACATCTACTACCTCAACTAACACAAATGCTCAACCATGAGTAATCTCTACGAGAATAATTATAAACCTTGCTCAACACAGGGAGTCAACAACTTAGGCATTCGTAGTAGTTCTCAATAACACAATAACTTCAATTTATGACTCACGGTCATGCTCGACACCGACGTATAGATACTCGTCACCATGCCTATACGTCGTACTCAACAAGAAACAAGTAGTAAATAGGACACAACTCCTAATCCTTCAAGCTAAGGTTAGACCAAACACTTACCTCGATGCCACGAACTCAGTTCAAGCCTCAACTATAACTGTACAGGTTTATTTGGTAGTCTGGTCCTAGCCTCCTCACTACTTCGCCGAGGTTAGGCTAGGCACTTACCAGCACATGGGGTCGGTTGTGCTGATACTACACTCTGCACTATTTTGTGCAAATCCCAGTGCCGCAGATTTTGGACCGCAGTGAGGTTTCAGCTTTCTACTTTCCAGGCGACCCGAGGTAGTCCTGCAGACGTCCGCAGGCCTTGGCGTCTCCCTCCATCTTTTTTTCCTGCTTCTCTTATATAGTTCTAGAGACAGTATTTTGTTATTTCTTTCAGACCCTTATTTGTAGTACTCTTAGACAGTTTGTGAAGTTGTGACACCAAATCTTAGGTGGTTTTATTTTGGGATGGTATTAACAGTATTGTTATGTTTAAAATTTGTTTCTTTCGCTTTTTAAATCACGTTGCTATAAACTGTTGAAGCTAAGTCATTAAATAAAACAAAAAGGGAAGGCAGGTCAAATGGTTCAGTTAGTTGGCTTGCCTAGGTTTCATTAGTAGGCGCCATCACGACTCCCGAGGGTGGGAAATCCAGGTCGTGACAAGTCAGTATTTGAACTTTTCTTGTCTGATATCACCTTCATCGATGAACTATGAATTTTCTTATTACATTATGATATTTCCTGCAAAGAAAATTAAAATATTAGTATCTAAAAATCAAATAACAGCTTAATTTATACATGAAATTTGATTTATCAAATTCCATGCATTAGAAATTATTTATTTAGCATTCATTGATGTAATTAAGTAACTTGTGACTGGATACGAGCGAATTGGTGGTGGAATCACGAGGTAAAGCTATAGTTGAGGCTTGAACTGAGTTCGTGGCATCAAGGTAAGTGTTTGGTTTAACCTTAGCTTGAGGGATTAGGAGTTGTGTCCTATTTGCTACTTGTTTCTTGTTGAGTACGACATATAGGCATGGTGACAAGTATCTATACGTCGGTGTCGAGCATGACCGTGAGTCTTAAATTGAAATTATTGTGTTATTGAGAACTACTACGAATGCCTAAGTTGTTGACTCCCTGTGTTGAGCAAGGTTTATAATTATTCTTGTACAGATTACTCATGGTTGAGCATTTGTGTTAGTTGAGGTAGTAGATGTTGGAACAAGTTTGGTTATAGCTGATTTTCCCTTGCCGGGATGTGTTCATTCTTATTGTTGACTCCCTTACCGGGATAGTGTAGTTCTTATTGATCCCTAGCCGGGACTCTTGTTATGATTGCTGTTGATTGTATATTTGGATCGGGTTGCATGTCGCAACAATGATATATTTGGATCGGGTTGCACGCCGCAACAATGATATATTTGGATCGGGTTGCACGCCGCAACAATGATATATTTGGATCGTGTTGCACGCCGCAACAATGATATGATTGGGTCGGGCTGCACGCTGCAACAGTGATAAATGATATGGATCGGGTTGCACGCCGCAACAATGTTGTTATATGTTGGGATCGGGTTGCGCGCCGCAACAATTGCTGATATAAAGTGTTTAAGGATTGGATACAAGTTCCTTATTGTTTCGCTGTGAATTCTAAGTTGTCCTTATGCCTTTAGTCTTGATTTACTCTTGATACTGATATACCCCACAGCATGTTCCCCCTCCCATCTTTACTTGTTTATTCCTGTTTTATTTTCTGTTGCATATTATATAACTACATAGGTTTATTTGGTAGTCTGGTCCTAGCCTCGTCACTACTTCGTCGAGGTTAGGCTAGGCACTTACCAGCACATTGGGTCGGTTGTGCTGATACTACACTCTGCACTATTTTGTGCAGATCCCAGTGCCACAGATTTCGAACCGCAGTGAGGTTTCAACTTCCAACTTACCAGGCGACCCGAGGTAGTCCTACAGGCGTCCGCAGGCCTTGGCGTCTCCCTCCATCTATTTTTCCTGCTTCTCTTATGTAGTTCTAGAGACAGTATTTCGTTATTTCTTTCAGACCCTTATTTGTAGTACTCTTAGACAGTCTGTGAAGTTGTGACACCAAATCTTGGGTTTTTGGGATGGTATTACCAGTATTGTTAAGTTTAAATTTTATTTCTTCCGCATGTTAAATTAGGTTGCTATAAATTGTTGATGCTAAGTCATTAAATGAAATGAAAATGGAAAACAGGTTAAATAGTTCAGTTAGTTGGCTTGCCTATCTTTCACTAGTAGGCGCCATCACGACACCCGAGTGTGGAAAATCTGGGTCGTGACAAGTTGGTATCAGAGCACTAGGTTACATAGGTCTCACAATTCACAGACAAGCTTGGTAGAGTCTGTGGGATCGGTACGAAGACGTCTGTATTTAGCCCCAGAGGCTACAGAGTTAGGAAAAAAACTTCGCATCTATTCTTTCCTGTCGTGCGGCTTGGTTTCTCAATACTAATCGAATTTCTACTCTGTTCTTTCGAGATGCCGAGAACACGCGCTTCTTCATCCGCTGATCAGCAGCTCGAGCCCCCAGCAGCTCCCGCGAGGGGCATAGGTCGAGGCCGTGCTAGAGGTCGAGGTAGGGGCAGAGCTCAGCCCGGAGCAGCACTTCCAGCGGCGGAGCCTCAGGTTGAGTTTGACGAGGAGGCTCCGACCCAGACAGCTCCAGTGGGCCCAGATCAGGTCCCAGAGGGGTTCATTGCTACTCCAGTACTTCAGGATGCTCTGGTCTGTCTAGTGGGCCTCATGGAGAGTGTCACCCAGGCAGGCTTGCTTCCTGTAGCCCCAACCGTCTCTCAGGCTGGAGGAGGGGCCCAGACTCCTGCTACTCGCACTCCGGAGCAGGTGGCTCCCCAGTTTCAGACTCCAGCCGCTCAGCCAGTTGGAGCAGTTCAGCCGGGTGTGGTAGCCCAGACCGGTGTCGGAGCTGCCATGACTANGACTCGTGTAGATTTGTTACTTCTAAACATGGTTGATTTCGATGTCATATTGGGGATGGACTGGTTATCACCTTATCACGTTATCTTGGACTGTCATGCCAAGACTGTGACCTTAGCCTTGTCGGGTTTGCCTCATTTAGAGTGGAAAGAGACTCCTAGTCATTCTACACGTAGTGGTATTGCTTATATGAAGTCTCGGCGTATGATCGAGAAAGGGTGTTTGGCATATTTGGCCTGTGTTCGTGATTCTAGTGCTGAGGTTCCTTCTATTGATTTTGTGCCTGTTGTTTGTGAGTTCCCTAAGGTATTTCCTTCAGACCTGCCGGGTATTCCACCCGACAGGGATATAGACTTTTGCATTGATTTGGGTCCGGGCACTCAGCACATTTCTATCCCGCCGTATCGTATAGCCCCGCCTAAGTTGAAAGAATTGAAGGAGCAGTTGTAAGACTTGCTCGAGAAAGGATTCATTAGACCTAGTGTCTCACCTTGGGGTGCGCTAGTGTTGTTTCTTAAGAAGAAGGATAGATCGATGCGAATATGTACAGATTACCGATAGTTGAACAAGGTTACAATCAAGAATAAATATTCATTACCGAGGATTGATGATTTCTTTGATCAGCTTTAGGGTGCCAAGGCCTTTTCAAAGATTGACTTGAGATCTGTCTACCATCAGTTGAGGATTAGGGTATCCGATTTACCTATGACAGCTTTCCGCACTCGGTATGGGCATTATGAGTTCTTGGTGATGTCATTTGGGTTGACAAATGCCCCAGCAGCTTTTATGGATTTGATGAACCGAGTGTTCAGGCCTTATTTGGATTCATTCGTAATAGTTTTCATTGATGATATTTTGATCTAGTCTGGCAGCCGGGAGGAGCACGAACAACATCTGAGAGTGGTTCTTCAGACTTTGAGAGACAGTCAGTTGTATGCCAAGTTTTCAAAGTGTGAGTTCTGGTTTGGTTCAGTTGCCTTCCTGGGTTATGTTGTATCAGCAGAGGATATTTAGGTTGATCTGAAGAAGATAGAGGCAGTCGAGAACTGGCCTAGACCCGTATCAGCTACAGAGATCAAAAGTTTCTTGGGTTTGGCATGCTATTATCGTCGGTTTGTGGAGGGTTTTTCGTCTATTGCAGCCCTGATGACCAGGTTGACTCAGAAGAGTGCCCAGTTCAGGTGGTCGGATGAGTGTGAGGTGAGCTTTCAGAAGCTCAAGACAGCATTGACTACGACACCGATATTGGTTTTGCCCACGGGTTCAAGGCCTTACACAGTTCATTGTGATGCCTCTCGTATTGGACTTGGTGCAGTGTTGATGCTGGATGGCAAGGTCATTGCCTATGTTTTGTGGCAGTTGAAGATTCATGAGAAGAACTATCCGGTTCATGATTTGGAGTTAGCACCTATTGTTTATGCGTTGAAGATTTGGAGGAATTATCTGTATGGCGTGGCATGTGAGGTGTTCACGGATCACAAGAGTCTGCAGTACTTGTTCAAGCAGGAGGAGCTAAACTTGAGGCAGAGAAGGTGGTTGGAGTTGTTGAAAGACTATGATATCACCATCTTATATCATTCGGGAAAGGCCAATGTTGTGGCCGATGCTTTGAGTAGGAAGTCAGCCAGTATGGGCGGTATTGCTTACATTCCGATCGGTGAGAGACCGTTTGCTCTGGATGTTCAGGCTTTGGCCAATCAGTTCGTGAGGTTGGATGTTTCGGAGCCCATCCGTGTGTTAGCTTGCACATTCGCTCATTTTTTTTTATTGGAGCGTATCAGAGATTGGCAGTATGATGATCCTCATTTATGTGTCCTTAGGGTCACGGTGCAGCACGAAGGTGCTAAGCAGGTTACCTTAGGAGATGATGGAGTTTTGAGATTGCAGGGTCGAGTTTGTGTGCCTAATGTGGATGGACTCCGAGAGTTGATTTTAGAGGAGGCCCATTCTCCCGGTACTCTATTCATCCGGGCGCCGCGAAGATGTATCATGATTTATGATAGCATTATTAGTGGAGGAGAATGAAGAAGGATATCGTTGCATATGTGGCTCGGTGTTTGAATTATCAGTAGGTTAAGTACGAGCATCAGAGGCTTGGTGGGTTGTTTAAAAAGATTGAGATTCCTGAGTGGAAGTGGGAGCGTATCACTATGGACTTTATCGTTGGACTCCCACGGACTCAGAAGAAGTTCGATGCAGTGTGGGTTATTGTTGATAGGCTAACCAAGTCCGCACATTGGATTCATGTGGCAATCTCCTATTCTTCTAAGAGGTTAGTTGAGATCTATATCCGGGAGATTGTTCATCTTCATGGTGTCATGTGTTTATCATTTCAGATCGAGGTACGCAGTTTACCTCACATTTCTGGAAAGCAGTTCAGCGAGAGTTGGGCACACGGGTTTAGTTGAGCACATCATTTCATCCTCAGACGGACGGGCAGTCCGAGCGGACCATTCAGATTTTGGAGGATATGCTCCGAGCTTGTGTCATTGACTTTGAAGGCTCGTGGGATCAGTTCTTGCCTTTAGTAGAGTTTGCCTACAATAACAGCTACCAGTCGAGTATTCAGATGGCTCCTTATGAGGCTCTATATGGTAAGCGGTGTCGGTCGCCGGTTGGATGGTTTGAGCCGGGAGAGGCTCGGTTGTTCGGGTACGGATCTAGTACAGGATGCCTTGGACAAGGTCAGGATCATTCAGGACAGGATTCGTACAGCTCAGTCCAGGCAAAAGAGCTATGCCGACCGCAAGGTTAGAGGTTTGGCTTTCATGGTCGGTGAGCGGGNTCAGCCCGCTGAGGCATCGACCTGGGAGTCTGAGTCAGATATGCGGAGCCGTTATCCCCATCTTTTCCCCGACTCAGGTACTTCCTTCTTCAGTCCGTTCGAGGACGAGCGGTTGTTTTAGAGGTGGAGGATGTGATGACCCAAAAGGTCATCACTTATTTTTAAATTAAATTCTGTGTTTCGAGGCCTTAAAAACCTCTTTCAGCATCACCTCAATTTGCGTGCACAGTCCAGGCGCGTAGCCGGAAAGTCTATATGTAAAAATCTGTGAAAAATGATAAAATTTGACTATAAAATGAATTATTTAGACTTCGGTCAACGTTTTGGGTAAACGGACCCGGACCCGGACCCGTGATTTGACATTCCCGGAGGGTCCGTAGGAAAATATGGGACTTGGGCGCATGCCCGGAATCGAATTCCGAGGTCCCAAGCCCGAGAAATGAATTTTTGAAAGAAATTATTTTCTGAAAAATATAAAGATTTTTGAAAGTGAAATGTTATGTGAAACTTGTAGTATCGGGCCCGTATTATGGTTCCGGAGCTTGGTACAGGTTCAATATGATTTATATGTGATGTCGGTAGAGTTTGGTAAGAAACGGAATCCATTTGACGTGATTCGGACCTTAAATGCAAAATTTGATGTTTAAGAAGTTTTGAGAAATTTCATTGATCTTGAGGTTTAATTCGATGTTCATGACGTTATTTTGGTGATTTTATTACACGGATAAGTCCGTAGGATATTTTTGAGGTTGTGTGTATGTTTGGTTTGGAGCCCCGAGGGCTCGGGTGAGTTTTGGATAGGCCACGGAGTGAAAATTTCAACTTAGGAAATGCTGGTATGTTTCAGACCTGCAGGCGCAAATGCGTGCTCGCAAATGCGAGCCATGTATTGTAAATGCGAGAGGAGGCCTAGGCAGCTCTTTTCGCAAATGCGAAGTACTTGTCGCAAATGCGACACCTACCTAGGCATTCCTTTGTCGCAAATGCGAGAACCCAGTCGCAAATGCGACTTCGCAAATGCGACATCTTTCTCGCAAATGCAAAGGTCCCCAATTTCTGAAGGGTTCGCAATTGCGAACCCCTGTTCGCAATTCCCATAACTGCAGCCTTCAACTTTTTAAACTTAGCCGAAAAACAACCCTTTTTCACATCTTTTCAAAACAAAAACTCCCTAGGGCGATTTTCCAAGAATAACTCTTCTTCCAAATCGATTGTAAGTCAATTTTTACTAGTTTCCTTCAATCATTAACATCTTTTAACATGATTTCAACTCACAATCAATGATTTTTATGGGGGAAATTGGGTGTTTTGGGTAGAACCTTAGGTTTTTCAAAAAATGGGGATATCGACCTCGATTTGAGGTCCGATTTCAAAACAAGTTATATATTTGAGTTCATAGGTGAATGGGTAGTCGGGTTTTGGTTCGAACCTCGGGTTTTGACCATGTGGGACCGGGGCTGATTTTTGACTTTTTGGGAAAAGCTTTAGAAAACTTATTTCCATGCATTAGAAATTGTTTATTTAGCATTCATTGATGTAATTAAGTAACTTGTGACTAGATATGAGCGAATTGGTGGTGGAATCACGAGGTAAAGCAATAGTTGACGCTTGAACTGAGTTCGTGGCATCGAGGTAAGTGATTGGTCTAACCTTAGCTTGAGGGATTAGGAGTTGTGTCCTATTTGCTACTTGTTTCTTATTGAGTACGACATATAGGTATGGTGACGAGTATCTATACGTTGGTGTCAAGCATGACCGTGAGTCTTAAATTGAAATTATTGTGTTATTGAGAATACTACGAATGCCTAAGTTGTTGACTCCCTGTGTTGAGCAAGGTTTATAATTATCCTCATAGAGATTACTCATGGTTGAGCATTTGTGTTAGTTGATGTAGTAGATGTTGGAACAAGTTTGGTTATAGCTGATTTTCCCTTGCCGGGATGTGTTCATTCTTATTGTTGACTCCCTTGCCGGGATAGTGTAGTTCTTATTGATCCCTAGCCGGGACTCTTGTTATGGTTGAAGTTGATTGTATATTTGGATCGGGTTGCACACCGCAACAATGATATATTTTGATCGGGTTGCACGCCACAACAATGATATATTTGGGTCGGGTTGCACGCCGCAACAATGATATATTTGGATCGGGTTGCACGCCGCAGCAATGATATGATTGGGTCAGGTTGCACGCCGCAACAGTGATAAATGATATGGATCGGGTTGCATGCCGCAACAATGTTGTTATATTTTGGGATCCGGTTGCGCGCCGCAACAATTGCTGATACAAAGTGTTTATGGATTGGATACAAGTTCCTTATTGTTTCGCTGTGAATTCTAAGTTGTCCTTATGCCTTTTTTCTTGATTTACTGTTGATACTGATATACCCCACAACATGTACCCCCTCCCATCTTTACTTGTTTATTCTTGTTTTATTTTCTGCTGCATATTATATAACTGCACAAGTTTATTTGGTGGTCTGGTCCTAGCCTCGTCACTACTTCGCCGAAGTTACGCTAGGCACTTACCAGCACATGGGATCGGTTGTGCTGATACTACACTCTGCACTATTTTGTGCAGATCCCAGTGCCGCAGATTTCGGACCGCAGTGAGGTTTCATCTTCCTACTTACCAGGCAACCCGAGGTAGTCCTGCAGGCGTCCGCAGGCCTTGGCGTCTCCCTCCATCTATTTTTCCTGCTTCTCTTATGTAGTTCTAGAGACAGTATTATGTTATTTCTTTCAGACCCTTATTTGTAGTACTCTTAGGCTGTCTGTGAAGTTGTGACACCAAATCTTGGGTGGTTTGTTTTGGGATGGTATTACCAGTATTGTCAAGTTTAAAATTTACTTCATCCGCATGTTAGATTAGGTTTCTATAAATTGTTGATGCTAAGTCATTAAATGAAATGAAAATGGAAAACAGGTTAAATAGTTCAGTTAGTTGGCTTGCCTAGCTTTCACTAGTAGGCGCCATCACGACTCCTGAGGGTGGAAAATCCGCGTCGTGACATCCCATGAATCACAAGCTATGAATACGACAAAATGCTCTAACTCCGGAATGTCTAAATCAAAGAAAAGATAGAAGGGCTATCATTACAAGAGAGAATGGAAAGGGACTCCTCGGTCTGCGGATGCGGCAGATATACCTCAAAGTCTTTGGAGAGTCGTCTCGCCTCAAGGGTAGTAGGGCTGAGTCGAAGTACCTAGATCTGCACACGAAAAACATGTGCACGAAAAGGCATGAGTACACCACAGCGGTACCCCGTAAGTGCAAAGCCTAACCTCGGTCATATGAATAATATATAAGGAAAAGAAGCAGTATTAAAGTAACACAGGGTAATAAGAGTAGAAACAACAACAACAACAGAGACAAATAATCACAGAAGGAATACATCTCAACACGGAGATAACAACCGGGGATCTCCCAGGATACCTTCCTGTAGTCCCCAAATATAAATATCCAGTGGATCTCTCGGGTGTCATCCCGTAGTCCAACTCATAATGCGCAGGGGATCTCCCGGAATACCACATCTGTAGTCCCACATGTAAATACTCAGTACTGGGGGAATCTACTGGGTGCAGTCCCGTAGTTCTAATATAAATGTGCAGGGGGATATCCCAGAATACCACATCCGTAGTCCCAATAAACAGGCAAGGGAGATCTCTCGGGATATCACCCGTAGTCCCAAAGTAAACACATAGCAGCAACACGAAGAATATTCAGTTCAATCAAATTTCATACCAAGGTAGAACATGTATTTCTAGCCTAGCATGCTGCACAGAATTCAAATAAGGCAGTTTGAGCAAGTAAAGCAGTTAAGTCACTTAGACATGCTTCCCTAAGCTAACAGTAGGCTTAATTTGAAATTAGTAAAAACATGGAAGAAAATGCAGTTATAGTTACTTAATAAAAATAGGATTTTCAACAATTAGCACATGTACGCACTCGTCACCTCACGTACAAGGCATTTCATATATCACAGTACCAATTCCTAAGGGAAGTTCCCCAACACAAGGTTAGGCAAACCACTTACCTCGAACAACTCAATCTATTCAATACCACGTTCTTGCCACGAGTATCCAACTCCAAATGGCCCAAATCTATTCAAAGTGATTGCATAATGTAAATATAACTTCAAGTAACTAATTCAACTAATTAATTCGAGGCTAATACGCAAAATTAGAAAAAATGTCCAAAAAGTCCCCTGGGCCCACGTCTCGGAATCGGGTAAAATTTACAAATTCGGAATCCTCACACTCTCACGCGTTCATATATACAAAAATTACTCCAATCCGACATCAAAATCTTGATCAAAACTGCAAAATTAGGCCTAAGAACTTTTCAAATTTTTCTCCAAATTTTCACCCCAAATTTGAATTTAAAGGATGAATTTAAGCATAGATTCGTGGAAATTAATCAAAACCGAGTAAGAATTACTTACCCAAAATACCCAGGTGAAATTCTCTCCCAAAATCGCCATTCCCGAGCTCCCAAATCAATTTCTAAAGTTTTGAGACTTAACCCTCGATTCTGCCCCTTTTTCCGACCAGTGGAACCGCACCTGCATCTTTGTGCGGTCCCACTTCTGCGCAGACCATGTCGCACCTGCGATTTTTCGCTAAACCAAGAACTTCGTACCTGCGACCCCCTTTACGCAGATGCGGTGCCGGTTCTGCGGTGCATGGGCCGTATCTGCGACCTAAGCCCAAAATGCCTCAGACCGCACCTGCAGTCCTCCTACCGCTTCTGTGGTGTCGCACCTGCGGTCCAATTCACGCAGGTGCGATTATGACAGGTTCAACCAACTTCATATTTCTCCTAAGTCAAATTCAACTTTCGTTAAGTACCCGAGACTCACCCGGGGCCCCCGGGACCTCAACCGAACCTGCCAACCCATCCTAAAACATCATACGAACTTATTCCAACCCTCGAATCTCATCAAACAACGCTAAACCCGCAAATCACTCTCCAATCCAAGCCTAAGGATTTCCAAAACTTCAAATTTATGCTTTCGATCAAAAAGCCTATCAAACCTCGTTCGAATTAGTTGAAATTTTGCACATACGTCCCAAATGACACAACGGACCTACTCCAACTTCCGGAATTTCATTCTGACCCAGATATCAAAATCTCACTATCGAACCGGAAACTTCAAAAATTCAACTTTCGGCATTTCAAGCCTAATTAAGCTACGGACCTCCAAAACACAATCCGAACATGCCCTAAGCTCGAAATCACCCAACGGAGCTAACGGAACCAACAGAATTTAATTCCGAGGCCGTCTTCACACTGCTCCGACTACGATCCAAATTCTAAGGCTAAAACTCTCATTTAGGGACTAAGTGTCTCAAAACACTCCAAAATTGGAGACGAATCCTCCCGGCAACTCATAATAGCAGAAATAAGCACGAGGAAAGCAGTTAATAGGGAATCGGGGCGTTAATTCTTAAAACGATCGGCCGGGTCGTTACATCCTCCCCCTCTTAAAACATCCGTTCATCCTCGAACGAGTATAGAGACATACCTAAAGTGGTGAAAAGATGAGGGTAACGGCTGCGCATATCCTGCTCGGTCTCCCAAGTCGCCTCCTCGACTGGCTGAACCCGCCACTAAACCTTCACTGATGAAATGTTCTTTGACCTCAGCTTTCGAACCTGCCTGTCCAATATCGCTACTGGCGCCTCAACATAAGATATATCCTTGTCCAACTGGACTGAACTGAAATCCAACACATGCAACGGATCACCGTGATACCTTCGAAGCATCAGAACATGAAATATGGGATGAACTCCTGCCAAGCTTGGAGGTAAGGCAAGCTCATAAGCAATATCCCCAACACGCCGCAATATCTCAAAAGGCCCAATAAACCTCGGACTCAATTTCCCTTTCTTCCCAAATCTCATAACGCCTTTCATAGGCAAAACCCGTAGCAAGACCCGCTTTCCAACCATATAGGAAACATCACGAACCTTCCGGTTGTGAGCACGTGACTTTTGCCCTATATGAATTACTCCCAGAAATTCAAAACAAAATAACTTTTTTCAGTGTTTGCAATTTTGTGGACTTTTGCGGTATTTTTTTGTTAATTATTTGCATTTGTTTGTGCATGTTTATTTTATTTTTAATTAATGGAAAATACAAAATATATGCATTGCATGTAGGGTTTAATTTTACATATTTTTGGAATTAATTAGTAATTAGGAGTTTACAAGATACAAAAAATCACAAAAATAGTTTACTTTTGGAATTTTAGTAGTCTTCCTTTTATTTTGGTATTTAATCGTTTGTGATAATTGTCATTTAGAGCTAATTAATTTAATACAATAGGATAATTTGATTAGGAATTAATTTGGATATCTTTTTTAGTTTAAAAGAAATGAGAATAAAAAGGAAGAAAAAAAAGAAGAAAAACAAAAGAGGAGACTTGTCTTGGACTGCTTCAGTCCAATCTCCACAGGCCCAATCGACCTTGACCCAGCCCCAAAACCCATTCCCAGATCCGGTCCACCCGCTAAATCCCCAAACGTCGTCGTTTAGTCCAATTCAATCTGAGCCGTCGAGGTTGGATGATCCTATGGCTCAGAACTATGGGTACACTTAACATATAAGTGTCTGAACCACTCTACCCCCCCAGGTCCGTCTCTCTCACCCCACCCTCATCAGAGACAACCTCCACCGGCTCCGCCCTAGACCGCCGCCGGAAATCGCCCCACGGCGGCGGCGATTCTCCAAACAACACCAAATTAACACCCCTGTATCACCTTCTTCTCCTCATCCAAATTCACAACTCCTTTCCCTCAAAACCTGGCCCATCTTCTCGAATTTCAAATCAAATTCCGGCCAAAATCCTACATTCTCCAAACCTCGCCAAATTAACACCAAACCACCCTCTTCCCTCCCTCATTACGAATCCCCTATCATTCTCCCTCAAATCCCACCAGGGTTCCTCGAGTTTGCGAAACCCTAGCGCCGCCGCAAGTTTCTCCGGTGGCGGCGGCACTTCCAAGTTGTTTTTCTGTGATCCTCGTGTGAGTTACATCATCATACATTGAGTGTCGAGTAAAATCAGTAAGACTTCTTTTTTGTTTTTGTTTTATTATTGTTTAATTTTCTATTTTTATTTGCTCACAATCTATCCTTGTTCTTCAGTTGATTCGATTTGGAATTTTTGCTTAATTGATTTTGTTCAGTATGTTTTAGTTTTAATTGTCACTTTTGGTCTAATTCTTGGCCCTGTGAAATCTTCCTTTGGGTCCGACTTATGGCTTGGTCTTATTAGTATAAGCTCTAAACCTTAATTCTCACTTTTTATTGATTTAGGGTTTCTTAGAATTAATGTTAACTCAATTCGATTCATATTCTGTGGTTGATTCCGATTCTGGATTGTTGCTATGGTGGTGATTTTATTTTAGTTTTGATTTGCTGTTAGTTCCCTGTTGTTGATTTAGCCTTAACATTAATTAGGGTTAATCTTAGCTAATTAGTTCAATTTTCAAGATTTTCTTACAATTGCTTGGGTGTTCCAGCCTTTAATTAGTTAATTAGGGTTAGTAGACCAAGGTAAAAGAGGGCTAGTTTAGTTAGTAATTTTCTGAAGCAAAAAGGGTAATATGGGTAATTCAGCATAAGGAATCTGATAGTAACTGAAAGGAACTCCCTAGGACCTTCTAGATGGGATTTTAAGTTGAAATTGAAAAAGATAGGTGTAGTGACTTGGGTAGCAAGTCAATTAATAAGGGACTAAAGTGCAAAATAAAACTTGCAAGGGCTGCCCTAGTTATTTGCCTATAAAAGGCACCATTTCTTGCCTTAGAGGGCAAGGTTTTGAGAGTTAAAAAATCAAGAAGTAAAGGCTGCACAGTTTTATTTTTAGGAAGGTTTTAGAGAGCTAAAAATCCAGAAAAAAATATAGAAGGCTGCAGAATTTACTGTCATTCAAGATAAACGTAGAAAATCAGAAAAAAGTGCAAAATCACTGCCTCATTAGCTTTTGATCTGAAATTCTTTCATCGCTGGAAATCATCCATGATTCAAAATGGTTTAACTTGGTGTTCGGAGTCTGTTTTGGGATTTACAAATTGAATTCAAGTCTTGTTTAAGCCAGGGTTAGAAGCTGTTGGCTTAGGATACTGTTGCCTTAGATCTGATGTTGATTCCTGCTCACTTCTGCTACTGCTCAAACTCTGAATCACTTGGTTTGTTTTTTTTTCATTTTTCCAGGTACAAACTCTGAACTCTTCATGATGTAAACTTGATCTGAAGATGGAATAAAAGGCAATTCTTGAATTTCTGTTGATAATTTCGACTTCTACTTTGACTCAATTTTTTACGATGCTTATGTGTTAAACATTTGATTCAAAAATTAGATTGGCCGAGTTAATCAATTAAGATATTATGATGTAATCCTAATGTGGACTGTTAGACCGTGGAAATCATGCTGTATTTGGACTTTAAGTGTTTAAGTTTAAGTCCGAAATTCATTCAAATTTGGTCTGGAAATTCATAGTCAGTACTCTAGGATAGTGTATCTTGGAATTTGTTCACAGTTAGCTGTGGTTAGTTGATATTTTTGTGTGGTTTGTGTTTGAATAGTTAAATAAATAGAAATGTTGACAGATATAGCGTGTGGTTCTGGATGATTTGGATAGTTGTTGGTTATATTAGGTAATTAATCCTGTATGTGTACCATTCGTGTAGTTGAGGTGTTAAATGGGTATTAATCAATGATCCATTCCATCTGCTCTAATTGTGAAGTTTTTGGGGATTTGGGTGTAACTAAAATTGAGTATTAGCAGGTTCAAATATTTGCATTGGGTCCAATTGCATTTAAGGTCGCCTATTTATGCTTAGGTTCTTCAATGTCTAAAAGGGTGTGAAATGGATCTTGAGATTGCAATTAGATCTAGGATGGTTTTCCTTAAAATTATAATGTGCAAAGTCTAAATTCAAATGATGACTGACGTTGGCCCAGGGTTTCATTAGCTTGATTAAAATTGCATTGGGCCCAATCCGCTTATCTGTACAGTCAACCATCGGTGGGCTCCAAAAGCCTGGCATTGGGCGTCACCAGGCCTCTTGCTGGGCCTGTAGCATTTAATTGGAATTGTTAAGCCATTTTCTTTCCCCTCTGTTTATTTCTATGCAAATTTCTTGTTTAATTAACATGAACGTCATAATTAAAGAGGGCTGGACGTTAGAATTAAGTCAACTTCGTGTGTGTCCTCTTAATAGAAACAGACCATGGCCCATTTGGTTTCAATGACAATTGCGTGGCCCTCTTTAATTAGTTCTTTAAAATTTTTAGAACTCGGGATGTGCCATTTAGCGAACTTCCATGGCCTCCCGCAAAGTTAACAATGCGTTAGTTGCTTCAGGCCCGTGTTTAATAATATTACTTTCCTAAACTCGGGTGCACATTTATGTGACCCAAATCCAAATCCCAACGAAGTTAAAATATGTCAAAAATCACGGGTGCATTTATGTGACGTTGTTCGAGACGTGTTTTAACGACGTTGCAACTCTCTTTAAAATATGAAATAAAAGCGGTTGAAAAGTTGAAATTTGCACATAGGTTCATAATTGTTTAAAATCAGATAATTAAGCCGAATATAACAGTTGAGAGACCGTGCTAGAACCACGGAACCCGGAAATGCCTAACACCTTCTCCCGGGTTAACAGAATTCCTTACTCGGATTTCTGGTTCGCGGACCGTTAAACAGAGTCAATCCTTTCCTCGATTCGGGATTCAACCGGTGACTTGGGACACTATAAATCTCCCAAGTGGCAACTCTGAATCTTTTAAATAAATCCCGTTTCGATTGTCACTTCAAGTTGGAAATAACTCCCTTTATTATACCCCTTTCGGGGGTGTAGTGAAAAAATGAGGTGTGACAGCTTTGGCGACTCCACTGTGGACAAGAACCCAGAACTTCGGTTCAGGGTTCAGAATTCGAGCTTGGAATAATTGTTGTATTTGGATTTGTTTATCTGATTTTATTACATGTTTGGGACTAATGTGCAAAATGTTGCTTTTTACCGCTTTTGATATTATCTGAGTTGTATATATAAAACTGTTAAGAAACCCCTCTCTTCTCACCTCCGGGGATGTGCTCGCTGGTCGAGACTCCCTATTCTGTTAGTGTCATACCTTGAAATAAGAAAGAGGCCGGACAAGTTACTAAGCCGGATGGCCTTTTGGTTGCCGGTACGTAGCCCCCTCCTCGACTCGAGTTGTCCGCTCGGGTACACAGTCTAGAACATATACCCAGGTTTTGAACCTAGAATAACTTGACCTCATGCCGGATCCCTAGTAGGAACGCTTATCTGCATCACGTGCATTTTGACTTAGGGGACTCAACACAGGGGTTGGGTCCGTCTAGGACAGGTGTACCCGGAATAATGGACCATCCTGATGCATCCTACTTGTGCATTTATCTGTTTTGGACTCGCATGCTGACCGGCTTTGAATATCTGGGAAAAATTGGAAAAACAAAAAGAGAAAAAGAGAAAATAGCAGTGTAGAGAGTTAATTACCTATACTAGAAAAATCAATGTCCAAGTAGTGCCGAAATGCTGCTGGATTTTTGAGAAAATGAAGGAAAAACGAGAAAAG
>NW_017674041.1:78069-95661 GCF_001879085.1 Nicotiana attenuata
GTGATGCAAGTATGGGAGTATCTTGGAGTTCTTGGTTGCCCACTCTTCTCGAACATGATGTATGAGCAAGTAGGAATCCCCGATCACTAGTAACTCCTGAACGTTCATGTCAATGGCCAGCTTGAGCCCCAAGATGCAGGCTTCGTACTCGGCCATGTTGTTGGTGCACGGGAACCTGAGTTTGGCGGACACCGGATAATGCTGACCTGTTTCTGATACTAGAACTGCTCCTATGCCAACTCCTTTAAAGTTTGCTGCTCCGTCGAAGAACATTCTCCAGCCATCATAGGATTCTGCATTGTCTTCTCCTATGAAAGAGACCTCCTCGTCAGGAAAATACGTATTTAGAGGCTCATATTCTCCACCCACGGGGTTTTTTGGCAAGATGATCGGCCAGTGCTTGTCCTTTGATCGCTTTCTGGGTCACGTAGACAATATCGAATTCACTCAGCAGGATTTGCCATTTGGCTAGCTTGCCCATGGGCATGGGCTTCTGAAAGATGTACTTTAGCGGATCCATCCTTGATATGAGATAAGTGGAATAGGCACAGAAATAATGCCTCAACTTCTGAGCTACCCAAGTCAGAGCACAACACGTGCGCTCTAGCAGGGAATACCGGGCCTCATACGGGGTGAACTTCTTGCTGAGATAGTAGATGGCTTGCTCCTTTCTCCCTGTTTCATCATGTTGTCCCAAAACACAGCCGAATGCCCCATCCAGTACTGCAAGGTAGAGCAATAGCGGTCTACCCGGTTCGGGCGGAACCAGGACTGGCGGCGTTGATATGTATTCCTTGATTCTGTCGAAGGCCTTTTGACAATCATTAGTCCATTTAGCGGCGGTGTCCTTTTTCAACATCTTAAAGATTGGTTCACAAATGACAGTGGACTGGGCTATGAACCGACTGATGTAGTTGAGTCTCCCCAAGAAACTCATAACCTCTTTCTTGTTCTTTGGCGGCGGCAATTCCTGAATGGATTTAACCTTTGACGGAACCAGTTCTATTCCTCGGTGACTTACGATGAGCCCAAGCAGTTTTCCGTCGGGAACCCCGAATGCACATTTGGCGGGATTCAGTTTCAAGTTGTACCTTCTCAGTCTGTTGAAGAACTTCCTCAGATCTTTCATGTGATTAGTGGCTCTCTTGGATTTGATGATGACGTCGTCTACATACACCTCGATCTCTTTGTGTATCATGTCATGGAAAATAGTAGTCATGGCCCTCATATAGGTGGCCCCAGTATTCTTCAATCCAAACAGCATCATCATGTAACAATACATTCCCCACGGCGTGATGAAAGCCGTTTTCTCCGCGTCTTCTTCGTCCATCCATATCTAATGATATCCGTCAAAACAATCGACGAATGACTGCAGCTCGTGCTTGGCACAGTTGTCGATCAGGATGTGTATGTTCGATAAGGGGAAGTCGTCTTTCGGACTGGCCCGGTTGAGGTCCCGGTAGTCGACACAGACTCTGACCTTCCCATCCTTCTTTGGCACTGGCACAATGTTGGCTAACCATGTTGGGTACTCCACTACCCTGAGGACCTTGGCTTTGACTTGTTTGGTGACTTCTTCCTTGATTTTCAAACTCATGTCTGGCTTGAACTTTCTGAGCTTCTGCTTTACCGGCGGACAAGTCGGATCTGTTGGCAGTTTGTGAGCTACAATAGATGTACTGAGACTGGTCATATCATCATACGACCAGGCAAATATGTCCTCATATTCTTTTAAGAACTCCGTGTACTCTTCCTTTTTGGACGGTGACAGGTGAACACTGATGCGCGTTTCCTTGACATTCTCTATATTCCCCAGGTTGACAACCTCAGTTTCGTCCGGGTTAGACTTAGGTCTATTCTCAAAGTCCTCGACCACTTTAACGATCTCTTCTGGTATCTCATCCTCTTCTGAGTCTATATCTGTTTGTTGTGTTACCTCGACGCATGTCACACTCGTCGGTTCGTCAAGATAAGTAATAGTAATGCTGTGTAAAATAAAATAAATGATAGAGAAAAATAATAAGAGCGAGACTTATAAGAAATTGAAATACTTTGATAAATTCCAAAATCGTTTTGAACACCAGAGCTCTTTTCAAAATTTTAAAGATAATACTGAAGGGAAATCAACTAGACAAAAGTAAAAGATAATGCATAGTGCTTTGTTCAGCCTTGCTACCCCGAAGCTTTCCGGGCCTTGGTTGTTCTGATGGACCAATTGTTGAGGCGCGCTCCTCGGCTCGCGGCTTGTATGGAAGGGCCTTCCTCCCCTTCCTCCTCGAGAATGACATGACAGTCCATATTGTCATCTTCCAAGAACAGGTTCTTCATTGCTGCCAATGTTTCATCTTCCTCTGACCCATATATGATGTCTGCTGGCTGGAAAGTTTGCTCCAGGCGGGGTATTGGGTGCTCCAGCGGGTAGTAAGGGCCGCGCCATGGTTGTGGTTTATTTGATAATTCGTTTGTTGGTTTGTTCGGTTTGTTTGAATAGTTAAATAAATAGAAATGGTGACAGATATAGCGTGAGGTTCTGGATGATTTGGATAGTTGTTGGTTATATTAGGTAATTATCCTGTATGTGTACCATTCGGTGTAGTTGAGCTGTTAAAATGGGTATTTAATCAATGATCCATTCCATCTGCTCTAATTGTGAAGTTTTTGGGGTTTTGGGTGTAACTAAAATTGAGTATTTGCAGGTTCAAATATTTGCATTGGGTCCAATTCCTTGCATTTAGGTCGCCTATTTATGCTTATGTTCTTCAATGTCTAAAAGGTGTTGAAATGGATTCTTCAGATTGCAATTAGATCTAGGCTGGTTTTCCTTAAAATTATAATGTGCAAAGTCTAAATTCAAATGAATGAATGACGTGGGCCCAGTGGTTTCATTATCTTGATTAAAATTGCATTGGGCCCAGTCCGCTTATCTGTACAGTCAGCCATCGGTGGGCCCAAAAGCCTGGCATTGGGCGTCACCAGGCCTCTTGCTGGGCCTGTAGCATTTAATTGAATTGTTAAGCCATTTTCTTTTCCCTCTGTTTATTCTATGCAAATTTCTTGTTTAATTAACATGAACGTCAGAATTAAAGAGGGTTGGACGTTAGAATTAAGTCAACTTCGTGTGTGTCCTCTTAATACAAACAGTCCATGGCCCATTTGGTTTCATAGACAAGAATTTTGAAGGCAATTAGTGAGGTGTGCCATATTTAGCAAATGTAGTTACGGCCCTCACGAATTAGGGTAGAAATGCCTTAACTAGAATAAACAGAGGTGCGTCACGCCAAACCAAAAATGACAATTGCATGGCCCTCTTTAATTAGTTCTTTAAAATTTTTAGAACTCGGGACGTGCCATTTAGCGAACTTCCATGGCTCCCGCAAAGTTAACAATGCGTTAGTTGCTTCAGCGCGGTTTAATTATATTTACTTTCCTAAACTCGCGGTGCACATTTATGTGACCCAAATCCAAAAATCCCACGAGGTTAAAATATGTCAAAAATCACGGGTGCATTTATGTGACGTGGTTCGAGACGTATTTTAACGATGTTGCAACTCTCTTTAAAATATGAAATAAAAGCGGTTGAAAAGTTAAAATTCAATAATCAAGCCGAATATAACAGTTTGAGCGACCGTGCTAGAACACGAAACCCGGGATGCCTAACACCTTCTCCCGGGTTAACATAATTCCTTACTTGAATTTCTGGTGTGCGGACTGTTAAACATAGTCAATCTTTTCCTCGATTCGGGATTCTAAACCGGTGACTTGGGACACCATAAATCTCCCAAGTGCGGACTCTGAATCTTTTAATAATAATCCCATTTCGATTGTCACTTCAAGTTGGAAATAACTCCTTTCTTTTATACCCCTCTCTGGGGGTGTGCAGTGAAAAAAGGAGGTGTGACTACAAAAAATCACAAAAATAGTTTACTTTCGGAATTTTAGTAGTCTTCCTTTTATTTTGGTATTTAATCGTTTGTGATAATTGTCATTTAGAGCTAATTAATTTAATACAATAGGATAATTTGATTAGGAATTAATTTGGATTTCATTTTTAGTTTAAAAGAAATGAGAATAAAAAGGAAAAAAAAAGAAGAAAAACAAAAGAGGAGACTTGTCTTCTACTGCTTCAGTCCAATCTCCACAGGCCCAATCGACCTTGACCCAGCCCCAAAACCCATTCCCAGATCCGGTCCACCCGCTAAATCCCCAAACGATGCCGTTTAGTCCAATTCAATCTGAGCCGTCGAGGTTGGATGATCCTACGGCTCAGAACTATGGGTACACTTAATATATAAGTGTCTGAACCACCCTACCCTCCCAGGCCCGTCTCTCTCACCCCACCCTCATCAGAGACAACCTCCACCGGCTCCGCCCTAGACCGTCGCCGGAAATCGCCCCACGGCGGCGGCGATTCTCTAAACAACACCAAATTAACACCCCTGTATCACCTTCTTCTCCTCATTCCAAATTCACAACTCCCTTCCCTCAAAACCTGGCCCATCTTCTCGAATTTCAAATCGAATTTCGGCCAAAACCCAACATTCTCCAAACCTCGCCAAATTAACACCAAACCACCCTCTTCCCTCCCTCTTTACGAATCCCCTATCATTCTCCCTCAAATCCCACCAGGGTTCCTCGAGTTTGCGAAACCCTAGCGCCGTCGCAAGTTTCTCCGGTGGCGACGGCGCTTCCAAGTTGTTTTTCTGTGATCCTCGTGTGAGTTACATCATCAGACAATGAGTGTCGAGTACAATCAGTAAGACTTCTTTTTTGTTTTTGTTTTATTATTGTTCAATTTACTATTTTTATTTGCTCACAATCTATCCTTGTTCTTCAGTTGATTCGATTTGGAATTCTTGCTTAATTGATTTTGTTCTGTATGTTTTAGTTTTAATTGTCACTTTTGGTCTAATTCTTGGTCCTGTGAAATCTTCCTTTGGGTCTGACTTGTGGCTTGGTCTTATTAGTATAAGATCTAAACCTTAATTCTCACTTTTTATTGATTTAGGGTTTCTTAGAATTAATGTTAACTGAATTCGATTCATATTCTGTGGTTGATTCCGATTCTGGATTGTTGCTATGGTGGTGATTTTATTTTAGTTTTGATTTGCTGTTAGTTCCCTGTTGTTGATTTAGCCTTAGCATTAATTAGGGTTAATCTTAGCTATTAGTTCAATTTTCAAGATTTTCTTATAATTGCTTGGGTGTTCCAGCCTTTAATTAGTTAACTAGGGTTAGTAGACCAAGGTAAAAAAGGGCTAGTTTAGTTAGTAATTTTCATGAGCAAAAAGGGTAATATGATAAATTCAACATATGGAATCTGATAGTAACTGAAAATGGAACTCCCTAGGACCTTCTAGATGGGGTTTTAAGTTGAAATTCAAAAAGATAGGTGTAGTGACTTGGGTAGCAAGTCAATAAATAAGGGACTAAAGTGCAAAATAAAACTTGCAAGGGCTGCCCTAGTAACTTGCCTATAAAAGGAAACATTTCTTGCCTTAGAGGGCAGGGTTTTGAGAGTTAAAAAATCCAGAAGTAAAAGCCGCACAATTTTCTTTTTAGGAGGGTTTTGAGAGTTAAAAAATCCAGAAGTAAAGGCTGCACAGTTTTATTTTTAGAAGGGTTTTGAGAGTAAAAAAATCCAGAAGTAAAGGCTGCACAGTTTTACTTTTAGGAAGGTCTTAGAGAGCTAAAAATCCAGAAAAAACATAGAAGGCTGCAGAATTTACTGTCATTCAAGATAAACGTAGAAAATCAGAAAAAAGTGCAAAATCGCTGCCTCATTAGCTTTTGATCTGAAATTCTTTCATTGCTGGAAAGCATCCATGATTAAAATGGTTTAACTTGGTGTTCGGAGTCTGTTTTGGGATTTACAAATTGAATTCAAGTCTTGTTTAAGCCTGGGTTAGAAGCTGTTGGCTTAGGATACTGTTGCCTTAGATCTGAAGTTGATTCCTTCTCACTTCTGCTACTGCTCAAACTCTGAATCACTTGGTTTGTTTCTTTTCATTTTTCCAGGTACAAACTCTGAACTCTTCATGATGTAAACATGATTTGAAGATGTAATAAAAGGCAGTTGTTGAATTTCTGTTGATAATTTCGACTTCTGCTTTGACTCAATTTTTTACGATGCTTATGTGTTAAACATTTGATTCAAAATTAGATTGGCTGATGTTAATCAATTAAGATATTATGATGTAATCCTAATGTGTACTGTTAGACCGTGGAAATCATGCTGTATTTGGACTTTAAGTGTTTAAGTTTAAGTCCGAAATTCATTCAAATTTGGTCTGGAAATTCATAGTCAGTACTCTAGGATAGTGTATCTTGAAATTTGTTCACTGTTAGTTGTGGTTAGTTGATATATTCGTGTGGTTTGTGTTTGAATAGTTAAATAAATAGAAATGGTGACAGATATAGCGTGAGGTTCTGGATGATTTGGATAGTTGTTGGTTATATTAGGTAATTAATCCTGTATGTGTACCATTCGTGTAGTTGAGCTGTTAAATGGGTATTAATCAATGATCCATTCCATCTGCTCTAATTGTGAAGTTTTTGGGGTTTTGGGTGTAACTAAAATTGAGTATTTGCAGGTTCAAATATTTGCATTGGGTCCAATTCCTTGCATTTAAGGTCGCCTATTTATGCTTATGTTCTTCAATGTCTAAAAGGGTGTGAAATGGATCTTCAGATTGCAATTAGATCTAGGCTGGTTTTCCTTAAAATTATAATGTGCAAAGTCTAAATTCAAATGATGAATGACGTGGGCCCAGGGTTTCATTATCTTGATTAAAATTGCATTGGGCCCAGTCCGCTTATCTGTACAGTCAGCCATCGGTGGGCTCCAAAAGCCTGGCATTGGGCGTCACCAGGCCTCTTGCTGGGCCTGTAGCATTTAATTTGAATTGTTAAGCCATTTTCTTTCCCCTCTGTTTATTTCTATGCAAATTTCTTGTTTAATTAACATGAACGTCAGAATTAAAGAGGGTTGGACGTTAGAATTAAGTCAACTTCGTGTGTGTCCTCTTAATACAAACAGTCCATGGCCCATTTGGTTTCATAGACAAGGAATTTTGAAGCAATTAGTGAGGTGTGCCATATTTAGCAAATGTAGTTACGGCCCTCACGAATTAGGGTAGAAATGCCTTAACTAGAATAAACAGAGGTGCGTCACGCCAAACAAAAATGACAATTGCATGGCCCTCTTTAATTAGTTCTTTAAAATTTTTAGAACTCGGGACGTGCCATTTAGCGAACTTCCATGGCCTCCCGCAAAGTTAACAATGCGTTAGTTGCTTCAGGCGCGTGTTTAATTATATTACTTTCCTAAACTCGGGTGCACATTTATGTGACCCAAATCCAAATCCCAACGAGGTTAAAATATGTCAAAAATCACGGGTGCATTTATGTGACGTGGTTCGAGACGTATTTTAACGATGTTGCAACTCTCTTTAAAATATGAAATAAAAGCGGTTGAAAAGTTAAAATTCAGATAATCAAGCCGAATATAACAGTTGAGCGACCGTGCTAGAACCACGAAACCCGGGAATGCCTAACACCTTCTCCCGGGTTAACATAATTCCTTACTTGAATTTCTGGTGTGCGGACTGTTAAACATAGTCAATCTTTTCCTCGATTCGGGATTCTAAACCGGTGACTTGGGACACCATAAATCTCCCAAGTGGCGACTCTGAATCTTTTAATAATAATCCCATTTCGATTGTCACTTCAAGTTGGAAATAACTCCCTTTCTTATACCCCTCTCGGGGGTGTAGTGAAAAAAGGAGGTGTGACAGTCCTCATATTCTTTTAAGAACTCCGTGTACTCTTCCTTTTCTGACGGTGACAGGTGAACACTGATGCGCGTTTCCTTGACATTCTCTGTATTTCCTAGGTTGACGACCTCAGTTTCGTCCAGGTTAGACTTAGGTCTATTCTCAAAATCCTCGACCTCTTTAACGATCTCTTCTGGTATCTCATCCCCTTCTGAGTCCATATCCGTTTGTTGCGTTACCTCGTCGCATGTCACACTCGTCGGTTCATCAAGTTAAGTAATAGTAATGCTGTGTAAAATAAAATAAATGATAGAGAAAAATAATAAGAGCGAGACTTATAAGAAACTGAAATACTTTGATAAATTCCAAAATCATTTTGAACATCGGAGCTCTTATCAAAATTTTAAAGAAAATACTGAAGGGAAATCAACTAGCAAAAAAGTAAAAGATAATGCATAGTGCTTTGTTCAGCCTTGCTACCCCGAAGCTTTCCGGGCCTTGGTGGTCCTGATGGACCAATTATTGAGGCGCGCTCCTCGGCTCACAACTTGTATAGAAGGGCCTTCCTCCCCTTCCTCCTCGAGAATGACATGACAGTCCATACTGTCATCTTCCAAGAACAGGTTCTTCATTGCTGCCAATGTTTCATCTTCCTCTGACCCATATATGATGTCTGCTGGCTGGAAAGTTTGCTCCAGGCGGGGTATTAGGTGCTCCAGCGGGTAGTAAGGGCCGCGCCATGGTGGCGACCAGTTCTTGAATTCTTGCCAAGTATATCCATACCCTAACCCGAAAGTGGTGCCATGTTTCTTCAGTTTGATAGGCTTGGTGATTCCTTGGAGGTTCTTGCCGAGCCCTTTGCCAGGTTCATACCCGCTCCAATTCAGTATACTTTCTATCTTGTTATCCCACCACTTATCTTTGTCCACGGCGTTGACTCGCTCAATCTGGTGGTAGGTTTCTCCTCCTAGCTTCCTTCAACCTTCAATCACTAGGATGGTTTGGTGACTGTATATGGGGTTACTCCCGTCACCATGAATAATCACCTCTTGGTAATTCCACTCGAATTTCACTGCCTGGTACAGGGTTGATGCTACAGCTCCAGCGACGTGGATCCAAGGTCGTTCCAGTAATAAGTTGTATGATGCTGGGATGTCTATTACTTGAAAATCAACATCGAACCAAGTTGGTCCCATTTGCAGACATAAACTGATCTCCCCAATAGTGGACTTTTGGGAACCATCAAAAGCTTTGACGTTGATAGCCCCATCCTTGATTTCATGTAGACTCTTCCCCAATGTTCTAAGGGTCACCAATGGACAAATGTTGAGGCTGGACCCTCCATCAATCAAAGTCCTGGTGATGAAATAGTCTTCGCATTGCACAGTGATGTGCAACGCTTTGTTGTGGCCTAAACCTTCAGGGGGCAACTCATCCTCGTGGAAAGTGATCTTATGACTCTCCAATATCTGCCCGACCATGTTTGCCATCTCTCCTCCAGTTATGTTACTGGGTACATACGCCTCGCTCAGTATCTTCATCAGGGCATTCTTATGTGTCTCGGAGCTCTGCAGTAGAGCTAGAATGGAGATCTGCGCTGGTGTTTTATTTAATTGATCAACAACTGAGTATTCTTTCGCCTGTATCTTCCGCCAGAGATCATCAGGCCCAGTTTCAATAGGCCGTCCAGAGGCCTGCTTATTTGATTCAACTAAGTGCTCCAGAGTATAAATTCTGCCGGTTCTAGTCATACCCTATGCTGCAATTGCTTCTCCAGACCTAGTTTTCCCCTTCCTTCTTGCCTCGGCGGTGTAATCCCAAGGAATGGCCTGTGTATGGAATGGCGTTATGGCTGACATTGCTACAGGAATGGGCACCCTTGTTTTGGGAGGTAATACAGCAACTTCAAATGGTGCAGGTACTTTCGGAGACCCAAACTCCACCTCAATTGGCTCTGCGGTCTTTGTGGATGACGGTGTTTCAAACTCGAGAGGCACGGACATGTTTACTTCAGCATCCCCAGAGGGCTGGATCTGGACTACGATTGGATTCAGCGTGACTGTTGGTTTCTTGGGCTCGTCACCTTCGGCAATCAATCAAATTGACCCTTTGGGGTCCCAATCATCTTCTACCTCGATCATATGCACGCCTCCACCCTTATGATCAGGTAAGGGATTGTTGCGAACATCAGGAGCAGGCTCCTTTGCCACGATGATTTTGTTGTTAATTAGAGCTTGGATTTTGTCTTTCAAAGATCGGCACTCATCAATGGTATGCCCTTTCATGCCGGACTGGTATGCACAGGTTTTGTTTGGATTGACCCATTGGGAAGGATTTTCTGGAGTTATGGCGGGGATTGGGGTGACGTAACCGGCTGCTTTGAGTCTTTCGTATGGCTGGTCGAATTGCTCGGCGATGGAGGTGTATTGCTTGGGAGGTCTATGGTCGAAATTAGGACGTGGCCTGGGGAAGTTTTGGCGGGCGGGAGGTGATTGGTAGTGAGAAGGCTGGGCATTATAGGCTTGGTAGACGGGTGCGGGTTGGGAATATCTTGGTGAGGTAGGTTGATATGTGGGGGAGGGAGATGATTGGTAAGTAGGTGATGGAATTTGGTAAGAAGGCGGAGGTGCTTGGTAATTCGGGATAGGCTGGTATGTGAGAGGGGGTACCGGGTAGGCTTGGTATTTTACTGGGGACTTGGTTCTCTGTGCAACCATCACGGCATTCACGTCCTTTTTCTTGGACGTTCCACCAGACTGTAGAGCCTTGTTGGGTGCCTGCAATGCCTCTAAATTAGTGAGCATACCATTTGTAATACCTTCCTCAATCCTTTCTCCTAGCTTGATGATGTCGGAGAATTTCTGGCCCTCTATCAGCATTAGCCTCTCATAATACTGTGGATCCTGAGCTCGGACGAAAAATCTGTTCATCTGTTCTTCTTCTAAGGCTGGCCTGACCTTAGCAGCCTCGGATCTCCATCGAGTAGTATACTCGCGGAATGTCTCAGTAGTTTTCTTTTTCTGATTTTGGATGTAGAAGACATCTGATGCATTTTTTGTATTGAATCTGAACCTGTCCATGAAATCGGACGCCATTCCTACCCAGCTTGTCCACTTCTTGGGGTCTTAGCTAATGTACCAAGATAGCGCATCGCCTTTCAAACTTCTCATGAAGAGTTTCATGCGAATCTTTTCATCTCTTCCTACGCCGACCAGCTTATCACAGTATGTCCTCAAAAGGACACCGGGATCTCCTGTGCCATCAAAAATTTCGAACTTGGGAGGTTTGTACCCCTCGAGAAGTTCGACGTCCGGCTGAATGCAAAGATCCTCATAATTCAGCCCTTCAATACCTTTGTTTCCTTCAACACCCTGGACTCGGCTAGTCAGTTTCTTGAGCTCGGCGACTAGGTTCTTGATGAGGGAGTCTTTGTCGTCAGACTCCGGTGTGTTTGTAATGGGCCGAGTGTATTGTGGTAGGGTTTCCACATAGATGGGAGTGTCGTGGGGATGATCATTTGGCAGTTCAGGGATGAGGAGTGGGGTGTTGTTGTGACATGTGTTGCAATTTTGATGAGTAGCGGGTTGTTTCTGCGGCTTCGGGATGTTCTGTGAAGGTATGGGGTGTTGAGCATTGGGAAAGTTGACATCTGGAGTAGTGAGGGAGAATGACAAGCGGCTTCGGTATGTTAGTAGCTTCTGTTCGAGCTGGGCGGCACTTTCTTTGGACACCTGGATACCCTGAGGAACCTCTACCCTTTCAGCTGAGTTCTCCTTTCTGATGTTGCTCAAGTCTTCCATTTTTTCTTTGTTCTTGTTTTTGATAGGACTTGGAGGAGGAGGTGGAGGGCCCTTAGATCTTGTGGAGTAGGATGATGATGCCAGAGTGCACGAACTAACCTTTTGGGGAGGGGAATAAAAATAAAACAAAAAAACAAAAAGGTAACAAGTTAGTATGGTTTCCGAGAAAAATATTGCAATATATAAACACGTAGTATAAGAATATGAATCGTGTCCTAAATTGGGTGCCTCGTTGTGCCCGAGGTAGGCCTAGCGACAAGTTAATTTGGCGAACTTATAATGCTAAATGCCTCATTTTATTGATAAAAATAAGACGAATCCCAAAACGACACTAAGATTGCATAAAGTAAAAATGTCACTAATGGCCATTGGCCTTTTATTACATTTTAAAGCAAAAAGGAAAAAAGACTCCTAACTATTCGGCCCCAGAAGGACCTTCTCCAGATTCGGCATCTTTAGCTCCATCGAACAGCTTCACCAGCTCACGCAGCCCCAGCAATAGATAAGCCCTAGCCAAATGTCCTCCTTCATTTCCCTTAGTGTTTTGGAAATTCTCGATCCTCCGGATGAATTTCCCTTCCAGCTCTACCAACCCTCACTCCAAATGCCCTAGACGCTTGTTGGCACTGATAGCCATATCCTTCCATTCCTCGATGAACTTTTGATTTGCTTCTTGAATTTCCTGATGTTCACTCTCGCACTCCCTGATCCTCTTGCGCAACTGGTTGTATTTAACATGTATTTCAGCCCTCTCGTCGATGACCCTGTGACCTCGAATAGACCCGGGCTGTCCTAACCCGGCATGATCCTCTTCTAGCCAACCTGGATAGTATGGGGTGTAACCGACATGATATCTGTCAGGCTCTATGGAATCCTTTTCCAGGATGATCTTGCTGTTCCACATGTGTTGAGCTTGACATTTGTATGGACTATCGTCGTCTTGGAAATCAGCCATGAAATGACTCATCTTTTCGACCTTTGGTACGACTTGCTTTCTCCCCGCCTACCTCATGACTCGGAGAGGGACATAGGGATAAGTTCCCCTCAGACCAATGAGTATAAGAAATGGAGCATCCCGAGAGCGGATGATGAACTCTCCGTGGGGAACCATTCGAACATCCACTGCACCTTGTCTTCTTTCAAGTTTTCAAACAACTCTACCTATCCTCGAGCATCCCCCGGCTGAGCAAACATGTCAGGCATATAGTTCATTCTCTTGGGATGGTGAAAGGCTATATGATCATTCCAAGGCCTTCTCGGAAGCTCTTGACGGTATTGACCCCTTTGGAGATGTTCTATAAGCCATAGTTGGAGTAGTAAGTTGCAACCCTCAAAGTGACTGGCCCCTCATTGACAGTTCTCCGAAGCTCGGTAGATTTCAGCAACAATCATGGGCACTATGCTGAAAGGCTACCCTCCAATCCCTTCCATTAGTGTCTTGGTGACCATGGCTAGTCTGGTATGGATCCTAGCCTTCTTCATAGGAAACACTATCATTCCCAAAAAGCAGAACATAAAGACGAAAACCCTCCTATGGATATGCCCTAGTGATGTGAAGGCGAATTCATCTGAATAGGTGCGGTAGGACTTGCTATGACCGTACCTCTCATACAGATAGTCGAAAGGAATATAGGAGTCCTTCAAACAAGTCAAATCTGAGTTTCTCTTCAACCCCATCATTTTGAAGAAACCCCTACCCTTGCGGTTTTCTGGCATGAGCAAACCCGGAGTCTCCAAGGAATACCGGCTAACCCACCTATTTCTTCGAGCAATGGGGTCATTTCAAGGTCCCCAAATTGAAACACTGGTCTATCACTGTCCCAGAATAAGGTCGCAGCCTTTATGATTTTGTTGTCAGGCTGGATTTCCAAAAGAGAAGGTAAGCTCCCCAAATACTTGCGGACGAGAGTCTGATCACTGGAGTGAAGGTCATCCCACCAGCTTTGCAACGTTGGGTGAATGTGGGTTACCATGCCGAATCTGGGGATTTCGTGCCTCATTTTCTGCAAAACAAAGTGTTAGACCCTTACCCCACCGGACTCGACTATTTAAACCAATAATTAGCATAATGGCATTTAGTTCTCCAAATAAATGCACAGAATATGGTGTTGTCCGTTTGGGTTCCAAGGAAACCCAGTGGACTTTGGACAAGGCTATCTTAAAGAGTCATTATGTAGACAACATAACTGACTCGACTAGGTTTGACAGTGATGCATGAACAATTAAATAGAATAAGGTTTCTATGAGGTGCTAGACCGGTACCCTTGAGCGGACAACTTAAAAGGGAAAGGCACGGAACCGTCGACTGCACCGCTGATCGACTAGTTTTACCGCAAATATGCCTTTGCCAAATTTAGGGGGTAATAATATCGGAAGAGCGCAACAACTCATCAAGCGTTGCTATGATATTTTTTTGGCACGAGTGGAATATGATGTTGAAGATGCAATTACAAAAATGAAACAAATTGTCACGTATTTTCACGTTCATAATGATTACAATAATTGCTCGAAAATTACAACGGTATTGGAGGAAAACAGTAAATGAAAGCGTTAAAGAAAGAAAAAGAAACAAAAAAGCCAAGTCAGTTTCGAAGTAGAAGAGAGATAAAGGCATTAAATAAAAGCAATAAAGTCACGAATAACATGTAATGGTAAATGCCTAAAGAATTCCCCAGCGGAGTCGCCACGCTGTCGACGCCCCCTTTTTCTCGCGAAATCGGGTTTATGACATTTGAGAAGACAACTCTATTCCCGTGTGGGAATTGGGTTTTTGGAATTGAAGAGTCACCACCTAATGATTAAGTGCATTAGAACACTGAGGGTTTTGAGTTTGAAAACCAGAGTTTGGGTAAGGGCTAGAAATTATCTCGAGGGGAAGGTGTTAGGCACCCCTCAAGATCCACTAGTGTGGTTCCCGGCCATGCTATGTTGTGACTTTAATGCAAATAAGTATACAAATAACTTCACACTTAAGGGTTACAAGCATGTTGGGATCAAGGTCTAATGATCTACAATTTGTTTGAGGGAGGATCTAAATGCAGAAAATTAATCAAGATATTGAGTAAACAAAGAAGAAAAAATTTAGGGGAAAAAGGAATAATGCAGTAAAATTAAAGAGGGGTTTTGGGTAGTTGAAAAGACAGAACATTATTGATATTAAACAAAGTCACATAACGGAAAGGGGGTCCTAGGTTTGTAAAACACATGGATCATCCACACAACACCGATAATCAATCGTACGCATAGTGTTATCATGTGATCATCATCTTCATGTCTACCCTTCCCACCCCGTTAAGGTATTTAAGCGCGGAATGGTATCGTTACCTACTGCATGCTATTACCCATCCCACCTATCAGTCCCGGAGGCGTTTAGGACTACTAATCCTAAAGGGAGGGAGCTTGGCTTTTCAGGGATTTTAAAAGGATAAAATTCTAGGGCGACAAACAAAACACATAAAGCAGTTATTGGGGAAATAAGAACAATTAAAGGCTCAAGTAGGCCTCCTCACTTAAAGAAACGAATTGTTAAGAATGTCTTACACATATTGTTTAGGTCATTAATTAAAATTAGCGTAGGAAGAATTGATTTACCACATATTTCCCAGATAGGGAGTCCAAATTAGTCCTGCTTAGATGTAGTTGTCGAAAACTGACAGTTGATTAATTATCTAACTATTTGTATGTTAAACAGGGCCTATAGGCATGATACCTATTAATCCAGGGACTGAAAAAAAAGTCATTAGTTATAAGCTCTACGAGTGTTAAACAAATTTCCACTGATTTTAAACTTAGGAACGAGTGGCGATTTTGATTAAGTTGATAGTTCCTATAGGCATGCTTTCTGGGTGTAACTGATTTTGAGCAGAGATCCTATAGGCAGGTTATCTATATGTAATGAGTTATTTTAACTCCTATAAGCAGGTTTGCCTAATGACAAATGTATATGCAAAGTGCAGGAAGTCCTATAGGCATATCATCTATACAATATGCAGAGCTTCATTATCGATTTATTGCCATGGTATTATTACAAAGTGCAGAAAACCTATGGGCATGGTATCTATGTGAAAAATGCAGGCTTTGAAAGTGATAACCCTATGAACATGGTTTCTAGGCGAGATGCAGAATTTTAAAGAGTAAATATCCTATAGACATGGTATCTACGTGAAAATGCAGAGTTTGAAAGTAGTGATTCTATGAACATGATTTCTGTGTGAGATGCAGAATTTTAAAGGGTGAATATCCTATAGACAGGATTTCTATGTGAAAATGCAGAATTTGAAGGTAATGATCCTATGAACATGATTTCTATGTGAGATGCAGAATTGTAAAGAGTAAATATCTTATAGACATGATTTCTACCCCTTTGGCATGCATACAGTCCCATCCCATTTCACTATACCCCAGTAGTTATTACAAAGTTATTCACAAAGCTTATTACAGACCAAGCGAATCAGAAGGAATTAAAAAATTACATCAGTGATTACATATACATCTAATCAGCCTAATCCAGACTCAAAGTCTAATAATATGAGATAAACCAACTTCCAGGATCGGATTTTCAAAGCCTTTCTCTTATTTGGGATGCGTCAAAGTTCCAAGGAACTTCAAGAATTCCAAGCAATGCTTACACCCCAAATATCATTGCAGAGTTAAGAACATAGTGCAGTGTGGAAGGGCCAACCCTCAAATGTCCCAGTTCAGAGGGAACTCGAGGTCCCAAAGCAAGGCTCATAGGAGGGGGGCAGAACTTAGAGACTAGGAGTAAGTGCAAGTGCAGTAGAGGGGAAATGGCAAGCAGGTGGTCATGCCAAGCATTTTGGGGTGCTGGCACACCCCTGACCAGCTTGTCAGTTGAACTTGGGGAGTTAAGACCTATTGAAGGTCAGGTTCAGCCTTAGACAGCAATAGGGATGTTGCCAGGCTATACCTTAACTCAGCATACATGGGGGAGTGGGGATATGGGGATTCATAACAAGCAGGACTCAAGAAAGGAGCAGGCAAGGGCATATCCAGCAATGGGACATACTGGCACACCCTTTAGCCTACTTAGGGGGGTTAGAACTCAGTTCATGAGCAACAATTCTTGTTGCCATGCCCTGAGACCCCACTTACAAACATATGGGGGGTAAATGGGATGGGGAACTAGTGTTTACAAGAAAGTAAAGCAAACAGTAGCACATAAGCATTTCAATGTCAAATTCTGCAAAAGGTAGACATAGGCGAAAATACTGTAAATAAACACATTGGGATGATGCTGGGAATTGAATCAAGACATACCGGTTTTTAAAAAAGATAAGCAAAGAAAGCGGCAATCTTGTGAAAGCCAAAGTGCAGACAAGAAAATTCAGAAAAAAGCTTGAAGTCTAAAGTATATTCTGTGTGTTATGAAAAGAAAAGGCCGGGTATTAATAGTGTGAAAGTCATGAGAAATAAGGTAAGAAAATAATTGAAGTTTGATTTTCAATCAGTCACATAAGACTCCCTTTAGTTAAGGGATTCAAATTCAAACGGGTATAAAACCAACTAAGGAAAGAAATTAATCAAACTCTTTGTGCAAAGCATGCAATTGAGGGTAAATACATAAAAGGTTATTTTAAGCACAAGGTTTTCTGAAAGTACACGGTTGTATAATTAAGGAAAGAGAATCAATTGACAGCCACGAAATCACAAGTCCAAATATTTGGTGTGAAGAAAAAGGTTTTACTCAAGGAAAATTAGTACAATCAATTAAAGCCCCCAAAAAGATTCTGATTCAATTACTAGTTGAAATCCTTTTAAAGAAAGATTCAACACACATATAAAAGCACACCGACATGCCTAAACACGAAGAATTTTGCCATGACCTTGTAAAATCTGTAGAAAGAATCGAATGCGGAAATGGAGCGGCAAGTAGTCAAAAACAGGCTTA
This sequence comes from Nicotiana attenuata, assembly GCF_001879085.1. Classification (NCBI taxonomy): domain Eukaryota; kingdom Viridiplantae; phylum Streptophyta; class Magnoliopsida; order Solanales; family Solanaceae; genus Nicotiana; species Nicotiana attenuata. Next base: position 95,550 of record NW_017674041.1, read on the forward strand.
GTGGCTTCTTTTAGAAGCTCATAAGAAAGCACGCAAACAAGTAGAAAGATCAAAGCAAACAGAGTGAGGAAATTAGTTTCGAAGTGTAGTGAGGGAAACTGACAGTAGAGAA
>NW_017674041.1:99092-102767 GCF_001879085.1 Nicotiana attenuata
GCATGAACTTCTTTTAATAACCTGGATGCTTCATTTGCGTCAACACACCTTAGCAACCCAAATCAAGAGTCCTCCGGTGCAGGATTCCTCCGGTGTGGAAGAAATTGTTGGATAATCTTCGCAGAATGCGCTTCTGAATAGCATTTGCAAGCCCTGGATATTTTCTTTCGGCCAAGAATTCCTTGATGTCGTGAAACCAGGGCTTTCCGTCCGCTTCTTCCTCGACATGAGCACAATAAGCCGACTAATCATGAATCTTTACTGGAATAGGGTCTATGAAGTTCTTATCTGGATGCTGAATCATGGATGCTAGAGTGGCCAATGCATCGGAAAACTCATTCTGGATCCTGGGAACATGCCGGAACTCTGTCTTTACTAACCTTTTCCTCAACTCTTGTACATGATGCAAATACGGGAGTATCTTGGAGTTCTTGGTCGCCCATTCTTCTCGGACCTGATGTATAAGCAAATCCGAATCTCCAATCACTAGCAACTCTTGGACGTTCATGTCAATGGCCATTTCGAGCCCCAAGATGCAAGCTTCGTACTCGGCCATATTGTTTGTGCATGGGAACCTGAGCTTGGTGGATACCGGATAATGCTGGCCGGTTTCTGATACTAGGACTGCTCCTATGCCCACTCCTTTGAAATTTGCTGCTCCGTCGAAAAACATCCTCTAACCATCATAGGATTCTGCAATATCTCCTCCTATGAAAGATACCTCTTCATCAGGAAAATACGTCTTTAGAGGCTCGTATTCTCCGTCCACGGGATTTTCGGCAAGATGATCTGCCAGTGCTTGTCCTTTGATTGCCTTCTGAGTCACGTAAACGATGTCGAATTCACTCAAAAGGATTTTGCCACTTGGCTAGTTTGCCAGTGGGCATGTGCTTCCGAAAGATATATTTCAGCGGATCCATTCTTGATATGAGGTAAGTGGTATAGGCACAGAAATAATGCCTCAACTTTTGAGCTACCCAAGTCAAAGCACAACAGGTACGTTCTAATAGAGAGTAACGGGCCTCGTATGAAGTGAACTTCTTGCTGAGGTAATAGATGGCTTGCTCCTTTCTCCATGTTTCATCGTGTTGCCCCAGAACACAACCGAATGCTACATCCAATACTGCAAGGTAGAGCAACAGCGATCTGCCTGGTTCGGGCGGAACCAGAACTAGCGGCGTTGATAGGTATTCCTTGATTCTGTCGAAGGCTTTCTGACAATCATCGGTCCATTTAGTAGTGGCATCTTTCTTCAACATCTTAAAGATGGGCTCACAAATGACAGTGGATTGAGCTATGAATCGGCTGATGTAGTTGAGTCTCCCCAAGAAACTCATGACCTCTTTCTTTTCTTTGGCGGTGGCAATTCTTGAATGGACTTAACCTTTGATGGATCCAACTCTATTCCTTGGCGACTCACGATGAACCCCAGTAACTTCCTAACAGGAACCCCGAATGCGCACTTGGCGGGATTCAGCTTCAGATTGTACCTCCTCAGTCTGTTGAAGAATTTCCTCAAATCTTCCATGTGGTCGGTGACTCTCTTGGATTTGATGATGACATCGTCTACATACACCTCGATCTCTTTGTGTATCATGTCATGAAAAATAGTTGTCATGGCCCTTATGAAGGTGGCCCCGACATTCTTTAACCCGAAGGACATCATCTTGTAACAATACATCCCCCATGGCGTGATAAAAGCCGTTTTCTCAGGGTCTTCCTTATCCATCCATATTTGATGATACCCAGCAAAACAATCGACAAATGACTGCAGCTCGTGCTTGGCACAGTTGTCAATCAAAATATGTATGTTTGGCAAAGGGAAGTCGTCTTTCAGACTGGCCCGGTTGAGGTCCCGGTAGTCGACATAGACTCTGACCTTCCCGTCCTTCTTCGGCACTGGCACAATGTTGGCTAACCATGTTGGGTACTCTACTACCCTGAGGACCTTGGCTTTGACCTGCTTGGTGACTTCTTCCTTGATTTTCAAACTCATGTCAGGCTTGAACTTCCCGAGCTTCTGTTTTACTGGCGGACATGCTGATCCGTTGGCCGTTTGTGAGCTACAATAGATATGCTGAGACCAGTCATATCATCATACGACCAGGCGAATATGTCATCATACCCTTTTAGAAATTTCGTGTATTCCTCCTTTTCGGATGGTGACAGATGAACACTGATGCGCGTTTCTTTGACATTTTTTGTGTCCCCCAAGTTGATAACCTCAGTTTCATCCAAGTTAGATTTAGGGCTATTCTCAAAGTTCTTAACCTCTTTAATGACCTCTTCCGGTATATCATCCTCTTCTGAGTCTGTATCCGTTTGTTGCGTTGCCTCGTCGCAAGTCACAATCGTCGGTTCATCAAGATAAGTGGTAGTAATGCTGTGTAAAATAAAGTAAACGATAGAGAAAATAATAAGAGCGAGATTCATAAGAAACTGAAATGATTTTGATAAATTTCATAATTGTTTTGAACATTGGAGCTCTTATTTTTGAAATTAAAAATGCGGAAAGAAAATCAACTAGTAGAAACATAGAGATGATGCATGGTGCTTTGTTCAGCCTTGCTACCCCGAAGCTTTCCGGGCCCTGGCGGTTCTGATGGACCAATTGTTGAGGCGTGCTCCTTGGCTCACGGCTTGTATGGAAGGGCCTTCCTCCCCCTCCTCCTCGAAAATGACGCAACAGTCCATATTATCATCCTCCAGGAACAAGTTCCTCATTGCTGCTAATGCTTCCTCTTCTTCTGACCCATAAATGACTTCGGCTGGTCGGAAAGTCTGCTCTAGACGGGGTATCCGATGCTCCAATGGATAGTAAGGACCGCGCCAGGGTGGCGACCATTCTTTGAATTCCTTCCAACTGTACTCGTATCCCAAACCCAAAAGTGGTACCATGCTTCTTCAGCTTGATAGGTTCGGTGATTCCCTAGAGCTTCCTGCCGAGTCCCTTGCCAGGTTCATACCCACTCCAATTCAGTATGCTCTCAATCCTGTTGTCCCACCATTTATCTTTGTCCACAGCGTTGACTCGCTCAATATGATGGTAGGTTTCCCCACCTATCTTTCTCCTTCCTCCGATCGCTGGAATGGTTTGGCGACTGTATATGGGATTGCTACCGTCGCCATGAATAATTACCTCTTGGTGATTCCACTAAAATTTCACTGCTTGGTGTAGGGTTGATGCTACGGCTCCGGCGGCGTGAATCCAGGGCCGTCCCAACAACAGATTGTAGGACGCTGGGATGTCTATCACTTGAAAGTCGACATCGAACTAAGTTGGTCCCATCTGCAGACACAAACTGATTTCCCCAATGGTGGACCTTTGGGAGCCGTCGAAAGCTTTGACGTTGATGGCTCCATCTTTGATCTCATGCGGGCTTTTTTCTAATGTTCGGAGAGTCACCAAGGGACAAATGTTGAGGCTGGACCCTCCGTAAATCAAAATCCTGGTGATGAAATAATCCTCGCATTGCACAGTGATGTGCAGCGCCTTGTTGTGGCTCAACCCTTCAGGTGGAAGCTCATCTTCGTGGAAAGTAATTTTGTGACTTTCCAATACTTGCCCCACCATGTTCGCCATTTCTCCTCCAGTTATATCGCTGGGTACATATGCCTCACTCAGTATCTTCATCAAGGCGTTCTTATGTGCATCGGAGCTTTGTAGCAGAGCTA
>NW_017674041.1:105630-110785 GCF_001879085.1 Nicotiana attenuata
GGCCACAGCCTAGTGACAATCCCTTGCCATGAACTTTTGCTGCATTCAGCCTCAATAAAATCAGCCAACTCTGGGTCAGGTTTTAGGATTTTCATCACTGCTTCTCTCACTGAGGGATCAGTAATTTGTGCGTTAATGGTTCCAGTTCGGATATCGTTACAAAGTAGAGACCAGTGCTCCTCCAAGAATCGCATAGCACGGATGAAGGCGGATGCAAACACGGCACCTACACGTAGGACTTCTTTGTTTTGGCAGAGGCCACAAAGCATTTGGGAGTACATGCTCTGATAAGAGTCTAGGCAGAGAATAGTCTCAGTTGGACTGGTGTGGTTTGAGTATACTCGGAGAGGGACATAAGGATAAGTTCCTCTCAGGCCGATGAGAATAAGAAACGGTGCATCCCGAGATCGGACAATGAACTCTTCAGTAGGGAACCATTCGAACATCCACTGCACTTGGTCTTCTTTCAGGTTTTCAAACAACTCTACCCATCCTTTAGCGTCCTCTGGTTGAGCGAACATGTTAGGCATATAGTTCATTCGCCTTGGCTGATGGAAGGCGATATGATCATTCCAATCCCTGCGTAGGATCTCTTGTCGATATTCACACCTTTGGAGGTGCTCCATGAGCCAGAGTTGGAGTAGTAAGTTACAGCCCTCAAAGTGATTGGCCCCTCGCTGACATTTTTCTAGGGCTCGGTATATTTCTGCGACAATCATTGGTACTATGCTGAAAGGCTGCCCGCCGACTCCTTCCATTAGAGTCTTGGTAACCATGGCCAGTCTGGTATGGATCCTAGCCTTATTCATGGGAAATACTATCATCCCCAGAAAGCAGAATATGAAGATGAAGACTCTTCTGTAGATATGCCCCAATGAGGTGAGGGCAAATTCATCTGGGTAGGTGCGGTAGGACTTGCTATGGTCGTACCTCTCGTATAGATATTCGAAAGGAATGTAAGAGTCCTTCAAATAAGTCAAGTCTGGTTTTTTCTTCAGTTCCATCATCTTGAGGAAACCCCTACCCTTGCGATTTTCTGGCATAAGCAAACCCGGAGTCTCCCAAGGAATACTAGCTAACCCTCCTATTTCCTCGATCAAAGGTGTCATTTCAAGGTCCCCAAAGCGAAACACAGATCTGTCGCTATCCCAGAATAAAGTTGCAGCCTCTATGATTTTGTTGTCGGGTTGGATTTCCAAAAGAGAAGGCAAATTTCCCAAATATTTGCGGGCGAGAGTCTGGTCACTGGAGTGAAGGTCTTCCCACCAGCTTAGCAACCTTGGGCGAATGTTGGTTACCATGCCGAATCTGGGGACTTCGTGCCTCATTTTCTGCAAAACAAAGTGTTAGACCCTTACCCCACCGGACTCGACTATTTAAACCAATAATTAGCATAAATGACATTTAGTTCTCCAAATAAATGCACAGAATATGGTGGTGTCCGTTTGGGTTCCAAGGAAACCCAGTGGACTTTGGACAAGGCTATCTTAAAGAGTCATTATGTGGACAGCATAACTGACTTGACTAGGTTTGACAGTGATGCATACACAGTTAAAACAGAGTAAGGTTTCTATGGGATATTAGACCGGTACCCTTGAGCGGACAACTCAAGAGGGAAAGGCACGGAACCGTCAACTGCACCGCTGATCGACTGGTTTTACCGCAAATACGCCTTTACCAAATTTAGGGGGTGATATATTGGAAGGGCGCAACCACTCATTATAAGCGTTACTATGGTATTTGTTTGGCACGAGTGGAATATGATGTTGAAGATGCAATTACAAGAATGGAACAAATTGTCACGTATTTGCACGTTCATAAAATAATAATTACAGTAATTTCTCATGATTACAACAGTATTGAAGGAAAGCGGTAAAAGCAAGAAAAGAAAACAAAAGCCAAGTCAGTTTCGAAGTAGAAGAGAAATAAAGACATTAAATAAAAGCAATAAAGAAGCAATAAAGTCACAAATAACATGTAATGGTAGAAGCCTAAGAGAAAATCCCCAGCAGAGTCGCCATGCTGTCGATGCCCCCTTTTTCTTCTTAAAAGTGAAATCGGGTTTACGACATTTGGGAGGACAACTCTTTTCCCTTTTGGGATTTGGATTTTGTTTTGGAATTTGAAGAGTCGCCACCTAATGATTAAGTGCATTAGGACACAGAAAAAAGGGTTTTTGAGTTTGAAAACCAGAGTTTGGGTAAGGGCTAGAAATTATCTCGAGGGGAAGGTGTTAGGCACCCCCCAAGATCCACTAGTGTGGTTCCCAGCCATATTACAATTGTGACTTCACTTAACAAGTAAGAAAATAAGGGTTCAAATAGAGGGAGTTTTCACATAATATTGCAAGTAAAATGGAAATTTTAGGAGAGATAAAGAGGGCAAAAATTTCAAGAAATGATTTGAACAATAAATGAAAAAAAAACAAATAAAAGGAAAGGGGGGTCCTAGGTTTATAATCAATATGGATCACCCCACACAACACCCGGTAACCATTTATACACGTGGTGTTATCGCGTGGTCATCATATCCATATTCTACCCTTCCACCTCATATAGGTTATTAAACGCGTGAGTTGGTCACGAATACTTATTGCGTGCTATTACCCGTCCTGTCCTATAAGTCCTGGAGGGTATTTAGGACCACTATTCCTACGTGGTGGGGACTAGGCTGAACCCTTAAGTTTAAAGGAAAAAATGCTAAGCGACATACATAACAAATAGGATTGCACCTAAGGGGAACATACAAAGGCATATAGAGGCTCACAGATCCCTCCACAAGTGAGCTCATAATTAGCACGTCTCAAACACATTTAAGGTCTCAAAGACAAGAGTTTTAAAAGCCGGAATGTTGAAATAAAACAGTGAGTTTCAGTGAAAGCAGAAGCTTAATTAAGACTAAGTGATTTGAAAAAATGCTCGGTTTTCAGAAATACGACTTGGGACAGTAGTAGGATTTAGAAGTATACAGCAGTTTAGGAGTTAGTGAAAATATAGATAAAATCGTTAAAACATTCATTGTAAATAGAGTAAAGGCATGGAGATACATTAACTTGATGAGACGTAGGATAAATATTTTGAAAATAATAGCACGATTCTAGGCAGAAAAGGGTAACCTAGTAGAAAACATAGTAGAACAGATACACAATTTTGAGATCATTTCAAAGTGGGGCGAGAGTTTAGTAAAACAGAGTGAAATTTAGAGAATCAAAAATAAGAATGGGAGTAGCAGAGTTCAAAATTAAAAGAGGCTAATTAGTCTTAAACTGGTAACCACATGATTAATCAATTCTTATTAGGCCTAAAGTTTGCCTAGGCGTCATATACATTGTCTGATTGTCTTAAAGAGTGGACATGCATATTTGATTCTGATTTAAAAAGAAAGGATACGCATAGTACCTGTATTATTGGATTAAGCATGCTAATAGGCGTTTTGACAATTGCAATCCGGATAAGTATAAAACTCTAAGCAGCAGGATGTCTAATGCACAGAAGAGTTCCTAAAACATGATCTCTACTATGCCAATGCAGTAATGACAGTTTGTTAATAATTAAGATTACGAAGTGAGTACAATAATATGCTGAGAATAAAAGACCCAAAACAGGATTTCTAACATATGAAATGCATGTCCTAAGCAGGTTATCTATTGCGCTAATAGGTAAATAAAAACCTATAAACATGTTTTCTACCCATAGATATAAACATGCATACCCCTCCCCCATATTCACTATTCAGCCCCCAATCATTCATTTATAAATTATTACAACCCAGTAGTATCTGAATTACAGTAATAAAGAACAAAAATAAGAAGTTATTCTATAGGGAGCCTTCAACAGGCCCAAATCCTCCAAACCTTACCGCCAAAATAACCTTTCGTAGCTTGGGATGTGCCAAAGTTCCCTAAGGACCTCAAGGGCTCTTGGGCCATGCTCACGCCCAGACTTAGTAACCAAGAGTTAAACATGTGCAGTATGGAAATACCAGCCTCAGTGTGTCAGAGTTCAGAGGGTACTCAGGAGGTCCCCAAAGCAGTGCTCACACTGAGGGGGTGGAACTTAAGTATCTAGGAATAAAGTGAAGTGCAGGAGAGTTCGAAAATGTTTTGACACAAATAGTGTTGAAAGGAATTTCACTTAAAACATTTCGTAAAACAAAGAGAGTCTGTTTAGTAAAACAGTTTTTGAAAAGGGAATAGAGTAATAAGCAACAACCTAGACACAGCACCTCCAAAAATAGATTCATACACAGCCAAAGACCACAGAACCAAGGCAGGTTCAGCAAACACAAACAGGGATAGTGGGGTTAGGGACACATAGGACAAAACATATAACACAGCAAAGGTCTAGGACTAGCTCAAGCATGTTCAGAAATAGCCATCAATGGAATAGTCAGAGAAAAACAGACGGGAAGAACAATCACATAGAGGGGTGATAGGGATTTGGGATAAGTATGCAAGTCATGCTTAGAAACACACATAAAGGGGGTATACTAATCCAAAGGGAAGGGAATACATAATAACATGCTAGTGATGCATTTTAATTACAGATTTCGCAAGAGAACCAAAAATAGAAGAGAACTAGAAATAATAAGAACTGAAACAAATAGAGAATCATATTGTTGTTGGAGCTTTGAATTGAAACTAAGACATACCAGTAAGAGAGCAAAAGCAGGATGCAAAGACAAAGTGATAACACAGTATTAGCCTTGGCTTACAGCCGGCTAATAATAGGCAAGAGCAGAGAACAGTAATAGAGCAAATGGAGAAAGAGAGAAAGAGCACAAGAGAATGTAGAATTGAGAGTATTCACTGATGTGTGTCTCTGTGTTTTGCTAATGAAAGAGTAGAGTATTTATAGTTCTGGAAACGAGTAGAAAAAATAAGGTAAGAAGTAAAGTGTAGTATAATTATAGAAGTAAATACAATCAGAATCCCAATCAATGTAAGTACTCCCCTTTAATTGGGGAGTCCTAGTTCAAACGTCTACCAGGGTGACAAATAAGGAAAGAGACTAATTGAAAGACTAATTTCAATCATACATAGAGTACTAAAGAATAAGGCGTGTGATTAGGACCAAGTACAGAACATATGAATTAAGGAAAGTAAGAATCAATTGGCGACATGCTTGCACATAAAACTAAGGCAAGAGTAATCATT
>NW_017674042.1:0-10926 GCF_001879085.1 Nicotiana attenuata
AGAGCAGAGATAAGATACACCGACTGCACTTTAACTTTGGGACCAGCGGGTTAAGATTTCCCGATAGATCCCTTGCATTTTGACTGGTGGATCCTAAACGGGACGGTTATCCCGGAAGATTCCTTCGGTATTGGTATATGAGTTGGACATAAGGGACGGTATGCCCGGGGGTAGATCAACCTCGTAGCAGGGTGAGGAAAGCGGCTACATGACCGGTATTCCTGGAGACCCTCATTGTTATCATATGTGTATTGAGTTGCTATATTACTCTGTGTTTGCTCTGTCCTTCTGAGGTTGTTTTTGTCTCGTTGACTGCCTTATGTCACTGCTGGTAGTTATCTATTTCTGTCAGATTATCATATTTACATGTATTTATTCTATGTTTGCTCAGTTATGGCCTGAACCTTCCGCCTCGTCACTACCGAAGCGAGGTTAGCTTGGCATACTACTGAGTACCGCTGTGGTGATGACCATGGCCTTCCTCGCGCATGTTTCATGTGCAGATCATCCAGGTACCTCTACTCAGGCGCACTATCAGTGATAGAGGCAAGGACTACCGGAGACTTCGAGGTACGTCTGCTGCAGTCCGCACGACGCGGACGAGGTCTCACCTGCTGTTACTCTATCTCTAGAGTACTTAGTTTTTCTGTCTTCCGCGTTTGTTAGATATTCTAAGAGTTTGGGAGACTTTACTTTTTCGCTCTGTAGCCTGGTTGTGCCCGTAGAGTTTCGGGTTTCTGGGGATTGTTTTGGGCTTGTTGATATTAGAGTTGTATATGCCGAGCGGCATTCAGTATCAGTTTACTTTTAGTTATTTTAAATTTGGTTTCCTCTATTTTTTCGCAATTATTATAATTTCCGCAATATTAAGGCTTACTGGTCTGGGTGAACATTGGTGCCGTCATGACAATGTTCAAGTCGGTGAATCTAGGAAGTCCGTGACAAAGTTGTATCAGAGCGTCTGGTTCATAGGAGTCCAGGAAAACAGGCCGCCGTTATTAGAGTCTCGCTGATGTACGGAGACGTCTGTACTTATCTACGAGGGCTATGTAACTGTTCTAGGAAAAAATCTCCGTTCATTTGAATTCCTTGTCGTGCGATATTTTGACATTAATTCTAAAACTTCTGACTTCTATTCTCTCACAGATCGTGAGGACACGTGCCACTCGAGATGATTAGGCACCCGCGCCCCCTACTGCAGCCGTCAGAGGCCGGGGCCGGGGGAGAGGTCGAGGATGCGCACGTGGTGCAGCCAGAGTACCTGCACGAGCTGCCGCCGAGGTACCACCAGCAGATCCAGCCGGAGCCCAGGCACCTGGCACACCTACTACTGCCACTACTACTCCAGCGCTCCAGGAGATTTTGGCTCAGTTCATGAGCATGTACACCACCTTGGCTCAGGCGGGGTTGCTTCCCCTTGCTGCAGCCACATCCCAGGTCGGGGGAGGAGCACAGACTCCCGCCGTCCGCACTCTTGAGCAGCGAGTGTAGGTTGAGCAGGCTCCCGAGATTATTCCGGCACCGCCTGCAGCACCAGTTCATCCCGAGGATGGGTCAGCTGCTTCAGAGGACGAGCAGCGCAGACTTGAGAGGTTCAAGAAGTATGATCCCCCAGTGTTCAGTGGATTAGCATCAGACGATGCCTTGGGATTTCTAGAGGAGTGTCATCGTATTCTTCGCACTATGGGCATAGTGGAGTCCAACGGGGTTTCTTTCACTGCTTTTCAGCTTCGGGGAGCTGCCTATGATTGGTGGCGCACTTATGAGACAAACAGTCCAGTCGAGGCTGCTTCACTGACTTGGACCCAGTTCTCGGATATGTTCATGAGAGAGTTTGTCCCTCAGAGTCTCAGGGATGCATGGCGCGCAGAGTTTGAGCATTTGCGCCAGGGTGCTATGACCGGTTCGGAGTATGTTATCCGTTATACTAGGTTGGCCAGGCATGCACCGGCTTTGGTTGCTACAGTTCGGGAGAGAGTTCGTAGGTTCATTGAGGGTCTTATCCCACCCATCAGATCTAGCATGGCTCGAGAGTTGGAGACGGACATTCCTTATCAGCAGGTAGTGAGCATTGCTAGGAGGATTGAGGGTATGCTCGCCAGGTAGCGAGGGGAGAGGGAGGCCAAGAGGTCTCGAGAGTCGGGTCACTACTCTGGTGCCCGTACCCCATCAGCAGGTCGTTATGGTAGGGGTTATGCGGGTCGCCCTATTCATTCAGCTCTTCCAGCAGCCGGCAGTACTCCAGCTCCACCTGCACCTCAGGAGCCTTACTATGCACCTCCAGTTTCTAACGCGCCTCCTGCACGGGTGTTTCCAGAGGTCAGTCCAGCAGTCCTAGTCCCAGCCAGTCACAGCCACCGCGTCCTCCCAGAGCTTGTTTCAAGTGCGGTGATACACACCACATGGTTAGGGACTGCCCCAGACTTGGTAGGGGTGCATCTTCACAGACTGCTCAGCCGCAGCGTGCTCCTCAGAGTTCTCAGGCCATGATCACAGCTCCAGCAGCTACCCCACCTGCCCAGCCGGCTAGGGGTGGAGGTCGGGGAGATAAAGGTCGCCCTCGAGAGAGGGGCCGGGCCAGATATTATGCTATTCCTGCTCGTACTGAGGCTGTTGCTTCCGACTCCGTCATTACAGGTATTATTTCTGGTTTGTCACAGAGAGGCATCGGTTCTATTCGATCCGGGCTCTACTTACTCTTATGTGTCTTCTTACTTTGCTCCTCATTTGGGTGTGCCTCGGGATTCTTTGAGTGCCCCCATTTATGTTTCTACTCCTGTGGGAGATTCTCTTGTTGTGGACCGCGTTTAACGGTCATGTTTGGTTACTATTCATGGTTCTGAGACCAGAGCAGACTTATTATTACTCGGTATGGTGGATTTTGACATTATTTTGGGCATGGACTGGTTGTCGCCCCATTTTGCTATTCTTTATTGTCACGCCAAGACCGTGACGCTGGCTATGCCAGGTATTCCGCGTGTTGAGTGGAGTGGTACTTTAGACCACACTACCAGTAGAGTTATCTCTTTTCTTAAAGCTCAGCGCATGGTTGAGAAGGGGTGTGCCGCGTATTTGGCTTTATGTGAGAGATGTTAGTGTGATACCCCTTCTGTTGGTTCTGTTCCAGTGGTACGGGATTATCCCGATGTATTTCCAGCTGATCTTCCGGGCATGCTTCCTGATAGAGACATTGATTTCGCCATTGATCTGTTGACAGGCACTCAGCCTATTTCCATTCCTGCGTATCGTATGGCTCCTCTTGAGTTGAAGGAGTTGAAGGATCAGTTGCAGGAATTGCTTGGTAAGGGTTTTATTCGACCCAGTGTTTCACCGTGGGGTGCTCCTGTTTTGTTTGTGAAGAAAAAGGATGGTTCTATGCGCATGTGTATTGACTACCGCCAGTTGAACTAAGTTACAGTGAAGAACCGTTATCCTTTGCCTCGCATTGATGATCTTTTTGACCAGCTTCAGGGCGCACAGGTGTTTTCTAAGATTGACTTGCGCTCAGGTTACCATCAGTTGGAGATTCGGGAGCCAGATATCTCGAAGACTGCCTTCAGGACTCGATATGGCCATTACGAGTTCCTTGTCATGTCATTTGGACTGACCAATGCCCCTACAGCTTTCATGCATTTGATGCATAGTGTGTTCAGGCCATATCTTCACTCGTTCGTGATTGTTTTTATTGATGATATTCTGGTGTATTCCCGAAGTCGGGAAGATCATGAGCAGCACCTGAGGACCGTGCTACAGACCTTGAGGGAGAAAAAGTTATATGCAAAGTTCTCAAAATGTGAGTTTTGGTTGAGTTCTGTGGCATTCTTAGGCCATGTGATTTCTAGTGAGGGTATTCGGGTGGATCCGAGGAAGGTAGAGGCCATGCAGAGTTGGCCCAGGCCGTCCTCAGCTACAGAGATTCGTAGTTTCCTTGGCTTGGCGGGTTACTACTGTCGTTTCGTGGAGGGATTTTCATCGATTGCTGCCCATATGACTAGATTGACCCAGAAGGGTGCCCCATTTCAATGGACAGAGGAGTGTGAGGCGAGCTTTCAGAAGCTCAAGATAGCTTTGACTACAACCCCAATCTTGATGTTGCCTACCGGTTCGGGGTCTTATACTGTCTATTGTGACGCCTCGAGAGTTGGCCTTGGAGCAGTGTTGATGCAGGACGGTAGGGTGATTGCCTACGCGTCCAGACAGTTGAAGATACATGAAAAGAATTACCCTGTCCACGACCTTGAGTTAGCTGCCATTGTTCATGCCTTAAAGATCTGACGTCATTATTTATATGGAGTGCCTTGCGATATCTATACTGATCATCGGAGTTTGCAGCGCTTGCTCAAGCAAAAGGATCTCAATATGCGTCAGAGGAGGTGGTTAGAGCTGCTGAAGGATTATGACATCACTATCCTGTATCACCCGGGCAAGGCCAATGTAGTGGCGGATGCCTTGAGTCGCCGGGCGGAGAGTTTGGGGAGTTTGGCATATTTACCAGCTTCAGAGAGGCCTATGGCGATGGATGTTCAGGCCTTAGCCAGCCAGTTCGTGAGATTGGATCTTTCGGAGCCCAATCGAGTTCTAGCTTGTGTGGTTTCTCGGTCCTCCTTATTTGATCGTAACAGGGAGCGGCAGTATGATGACCCTCATTTGCTTGTCCTTCAGGACAAGGTTCAGCGTGGAGATGCCAGAGATGTGACCATTGGAGATGACGGGGTATTGAGGATGCAGGGACGGATTTGTGTGCCTAATGTTGATGGTCTTCGAGAGTTGATTCTAGCAGAGGCCCATAGTTCGCGGTATTCCATCCATCCGGGTGCCGCGAAGATGTATCAGGACTTGAGGCAGCACTACTGGTGGAGGCGGATGAAGAAGGATATAGTTGGTTACGTGTCTAAATGTCTCAACTGCCAGCAGGTGAAGTATGAGCACCAGCGCCCAGGTGGGTTGCTTCGGCAGATAGAGATTCCGGAGTGGAAGTGGGAGCGCATCACCATGGATTTCGTGTCGGGACTCCCACGGACCTTGAAGAAGTTTGATGCCATTTGGGTCATTGTAGATCGGCTGACCAAGTCCGCTCATTTCATCCCTGTGTGTACCACTTATTCGTCGGAGCGGCTGGCGGAGATTTATATCCGTGAGATTGTCCGTCTGCATGGTATTCCAGTTTCTATTATTTCGGACAGAGATACTCAGTTTACATCGCGGTTCTGGAGAGCCGTGCAGCAGGAGTTAGGTACTCGGGTGGAGTTGAGCACATCATTTCACCCCTAGACGGACGGACAGTCTGAGCGCACTATTCAGATTCTTGAGGATATTCTCCGTGCGTGTGTGATTGAGTTTGGAGGGTCTTGGGATCATTTCTTGCCACTAGCGGAGTTTGGTTACAACAATAGTTATCAGTCCAACATTCAGATGGCGTCGTATGAGGCTTTATATGGCAGGAGGTGTAGATCCCCGGTGGGTTGGTTTTAGCCGGGTAGGCCAGGCTATTGGGCACAGAGTTAGTACATGATGCATTGGAGAAGGTTAAGACGATTCAGGATAGACTCCGTACAGCCCAGTCCAGACAGAAGAGTTACACGGATAGGAAGGTTCGTGATGTTTCATATATGGTTGGTGAGCGGGTTCTGCTTCGGGTCTCGCCTATGAAAGGCATTATGAGGTTTGGGAAGAAAGGAAAGTTGAGTCCGAGATTTATTGGCCCTTTTGAGATCTTGAGGCGAGTTGGGGAGGTTGCTTACGAGCTTGCCTTACCTCCCAGTTTGGCCGGAGTTCATCCGGTATTTCATGTTTCGATGCTCCGGAGGTATCACGATGATCCGTCGCACGTGTTGGATTTCAATTCAGTCCAGTTGGACAAGGATCTATCCTATGTTGAGGAGCCAGTGGCTATATTGGACAGACAGATCAGAAAGTTAAGGTCAAAGAACATTGCTTCAGTGAAGGTTCAGTGGTGGGGTCAGCCGGCCGAGGAGGCGACTTGGGAGACCGAGTAGGATATGTGCAGCCAGTACCCTCATCTTTTCACTACTTCAGGTATGTTCTTTATGCTCGTTCGAGGACGAACGAATGTTTAATTGTAGGAGGATGTAACGACCCGGCCGGTCGTTTTTGGAATTTACTCCCCGATCCCCCATTAACTGCTTCCCCTAAGTTCATTTCTGCTATTTTGGTTTGCCGGGACGTTCGGTGTTAGGATTCGGAGTGTTTTGGGACACTTAGTCCCTAAATAAGAGCTTAAGTGTTGAAAAATGGTCCGTAGTCGGAACAGTGTGAAGACGACCTCGGAATGGAAATCTGATGGTCCCGTTAGCTCCGTTAGGTGATTCCGGGGTTAGGAGCGTGTTCGGAATGTATTTTGGAAGTCCGTTGCTCATTTAGGCTTGAAATGCCGAATTTTGTATTTTTGAAGTTCCGGTCCGATAGTGAGTTTTTGATCCGAGGGTCGGAATGGAATTCCGAAGGTTGCAGTAGCTCCGTCATGTCATTTGGGATGTGTGTGCAAAATTTCAGGTCATTCGGACGTGTTTTGGTTAGGTTTTGATCGAAATCGTATTTGGAAGAAATTTGAAGTTCTTAGGCTTGAATCTTTGATTAAATGGGTTTCCGGTGTTGTTTTAGGTGTTTTAAGGATTGGTACAAGTTCGAATAAGGTATTAGGTGGTATTGGTGCTTTTGGTTGAGGTCCCGTGGGCCTCGGGATGATTTCGGGTGGTTAACGGAGAAAATTTCTAAGTGTTGCAGCAGCTGGTATTTTTCTTTCTGGTATTTTCGCTTCTGCGGCCTGGGAACCGCAGAAGCGGAGTCGCAGAAGCGGCCTTGGATGTCGTAGAAGCGACTTTTGGTCACCCTCCAGGAAACCTCAGAAGCGGTAGGATTTCCGCAGAAGCGGATCCACTTCTGCGAGATGGGAACCACAGGAGCGGAAGCTGGGATTTTTAAAGGGAGCCGCAGAAGCGGTTAGTGCTTTGCATAGGCGGGACCGCAGAAGCGGTATTCACTGTTCAGAAATAGCAATTTCGAGGGTTTAATTTCATAAGTTTGAAAAATCGATTGAGAGCTCGGGAGAGCTCGGGGTACTGTACACGTACTGTTCACGGGGTACTGTACACGGTACTGTTCACGGGGGTACTATACACGGTACTGTTCACATGGTACTGTACACGGTACTGTTCACGGGGTACTATTCACAGGGTACTGTACACGGTACTATTCACGGGGTACTGTACATGATGCTGTAAAAAAAAAAAGACAGCAGCTTCCCAAAGAGAATTTCAGCAGCTTTTTCTACCCATTGACCTTCCGAAATCCACCCGAGGCCCTCGGGACTTCAACAAAATACACCAACAAGTCCTAAAATATGTTACGGACTTAGTCAAACCTCAAATCGCATCAAATAATGCTAAAACTGTGAATCACATCCCCATTCAAGCCTAATGAAACTAAGAACGTCCAACTTCCATATTCGATGTAAAAACATATCAAATCAAGTCCGATTGACTTCAAATTTTACACACAAGTCATAAATGACATAACGAAGCTACAAAAATTTTCAGAACTAGATTTCGACCCTGATATCAAAAAGTCAACTCTCCGGTCAAACATAAGAAATCTTTAGCCTTAGATTTCTAGATTCCGTTAAATGGCGATAATTTGATCTAGGGACCTCCGCATTCGATTTCTGTTATATGACCAAGTCCCAAATCACGATACGAAACTACCGAAATGGTAAAAACTTTTATCCGGGTTCGTTTGCTCAAAATGTTGACCAAAGTCAACTCAGTTGAGTTTTAAAGCTCTAGTTCACAATTTAATCCATTTTTCACATAAAATCCTTTCGGAAAATTATATGGACTGTGCACGCAAGTCGAACAATTATTGATACCGCTTTTCAAGGTCTTAAAACATCGAGATGATTATTTAATTTAAAGATGACATTTTGGGTCATCACATTCTCCACCTCTAAAACAAACGTTCGTCCTCGAACGTACTAAGAATTATTCTCAAGTTACCAAATTGATGATTTTACTTTTACACAATTATTCGCGGTTGATCCCACATTATCGCATTTGACATAAGTCCGACAATACCATTTCAATTGAGATCATTTCCTTTATCCATATTCGTAAACTTCAAGACCAAATTTCTTACACTCCAATCATTTCTAGAAAGGTCCGATTTTTTTTACGTCAACACACGATATTAGTCCCGACTGGCTATAGCAACTCGTGCCTACGCACCCATCAAATAGGGGATATTACATTCTCCCCCACTTAGGGTCATTCGTCCTTAAATGAGAAGTAGAGTCCGTCTTCAAACACATAATGTAACTTATCTCTTTCTTTGCACATCTCAATATCCCAAATTTTTCTAACTCCCAAATTTTTCAAAAATTTCGGCAGAGTCTCCCCTATAATTGGGCCTATCCACCTATCAAAGTAACGCCAAAACAACTCCTAACAACGTGTCCACAACCCAACAACGCACCACAAAGTATATATCAATAACACTAGTCTCCGCATTACAAGCACACCATTATCACAATGATATCTTGACATAAGACGCATCATATGTATGACCATAACCATATCTCTGGTCTTAATGGTTGTTCATAATAAATTACAACATCACCAATTAACCTCATGTTAACAAAATTTCGTTTCAAACCTCCAGATTACTAACAACAAGGCATGGGGATCTTATAATTACTTACCCGAAGTAACGAGTCACAATTTAACGCCACCTGGGCTCTCACCTTGTAGGCTAAAACTCAATAGTTACAATACAATTTTGGCAAATTATGCACAGAAATATTCATACAAGAAGTTTCAAATAAGCCTAATAGGCATGACTCCCTACAAGTGCTATAGCACAAATTTTAATTTCACTAAAGGAGAATTTAAACACATAAAATTTTCACCACCAGGACCTCGTCCTTATATAACATCCACCGCAGCTTGTAGCCCGGTTTAAATAATTCATATCATATAAATATGTGAGGATCTCATCCTCAACTCTAAATCACAAGTATTTTGCACATTGTGCCAACTAAAATTTTCCATTTCCTTTCTTCCTTCTTTCAAATAATTTCGGTTAAACAAAATCACAACATACAATGATCCCTCTTACCGGTAGGGCATATAATTTACAATGGAAATCAATTATTTAGAAATTAAATCAAACTCATCGAATTGATTAACAAGAGTCACTTTTAGCCTCACAACTATTTCTAGTGACCAACACATAATGATAGACATAGCTATCTCCATATAATCTCCCAACAGAAGTATTCACATATGTAGATTTAAGAATTACGAAGCTCACTCATAAGTAGAGCACAATAGGAGAACTTTCCTCGATGCTCAAAACCGAATCAAGTTAAGGAAATTTTGACTTATAATAATTCGAGACAATACTTATAACGATACCGTCTGGTGTAGCAACCTCAGCCATACCATAGAAAATATATCAACGGACTGGGTCTCCACCTCTAGGAGTCTCACCTCCACTCTAAATCCTGACCTCTACCTATGGTTGGTCATGTAAGTGGAGTAGTAACTGCAATGGGGCACATAGCCTGAGTGCTTTGACGAAATATGTCTCTCCCAAGTCTAGGATAATTTCTCAAGATGTTCCTAGTATCACCATTTTCATAACAACCCATCCGCAGTTGGACTGCTCATACTAAGTCTGTACCGGATAACTTAAATAACCATTGCAGGAAATTTCATGCCACTGTTACATTAAAATATGATTGCCCCACGATAGTGTTGTGATTAACTTAAGCACTACGAGTATACTGAATATGTTTTCAAGACCCCGCTGATTCTGAAATGTAGAATTATTAAGGATGCGGGAATATCTCAAGTCTCATCATCATCCCATTCAAATCTCAGCTCTTGATCATATACATGTTTTGGAAAACTTTTCAATACCACATAAATACATCTCAAGCCAAAATTGGTATAACACATGACCCCGCAATTTGATCGTTGATAGTGGACTCCCCTCACTTGGCACGAAGCCATAGGTCACAACATCCGATAATCCACAATATTTGACCTTCACAACTCAAATAAATTGTCACGACCCCAAATCCTCGGTCGTGATGGCGCCCAACACGATGCTAGGCAAGCCCGACCAATTCATCACTCTCAATCCCTTATGTAGAATTTATTACCAATTAACAGGATTTAATGCCAAATTAACATGATTATAACTCTGTAACAGTAGATAAAAATAGTGCAGAAACCCATAAAATATCACTCAAATCCCACCGATCTGGTGTCACGAGTCAAGAGCCTCTAATACAAGTCTGAGTAGCAACCTATACATAGAATTGTCTAGAATGCGGAAAATAAAGAGAATAAGGGGAGAAATCGGGTCCTCCGGACTCCATGCAGCTACCTCGATAACTCCGGTGATAATCTGGAGAGCAGCAGAAAGCTCAAACTATGCCTCCGGAATACCTGTATCTGCACACATGGTGCAGGGAGTAAAGTGAGTACTCCGATTCACTGAGTAATAGCAATAAATAATGACTGACGGAAAGAAAACTCGTCAAAACACAACGCAGTTCTATATTAAAATAGTAAGAACATCAAAACAGCAACTGAACGAAGAATGTCAGTTAAAAATCCTTTAAGCCAGTATTCATCTCATTTACTTCTCACGGTAACCGAATTCATAACTATACTGCTCCGGCGTGCAACCCGATCCACATAGTATACTGCTGCGGCGTGCAGCCCGATCCATATATATATATATATATATATACTGCTGCGGCGTGCAGCCCGATCCAATAATAATAGTCGACTGCGCTCACTGGTGGTGTGCAGTACGTCCGGGAGGGTCTCCTACAGCCCAAGCGCTACACTACTGCGGCGTGCAGTCCGATCCATATAAATATACTGCTGCGGCGTGCAG
>NW_017674042.1:14607-34346 GCF_001879085.1 Nicotiana attenuata
GCCACTAGAACTGCCAGAACCCTCGAGGCCTCTTGGCCTCCCTCTCCTCTCTATCCTGACGGCGAGTCGTCTCAATATCACGAGCAATATCAACTGCATCCTCAAAGGAAATACCCAGAACTCTCTCTTGAGTCATCAGAATATGAAGGTGATAATTAAGACCATCCACAAACCTCTTAATCCTCTCCCGATCAGTCGGAACTATCCATGAGGCATGACGAGCCAACTCAGAAAATCTCGCCTCATACTGAGACACAGTCATATCTCCCTGGCGAAGCCACTCAAACTGTCTACGCAGCTCCTCCCTCTGAGACTGCGGTATCCACTTCTCCAAGAAGAGAGTGGAGAACTCCTGCCAAGTCAAAGGTGCTGCACCTGCCGGCCTACGCTGCTCATACGCCTCCCACCAAGTGAAGGCCGCTCCAGTAAACTGAAATGTAGTAAAAGCCACACTACTGGACGCCAGAATCCCCGCTGTCCGAAGTATACGCTGACACTTGTCGAGAAAACCCTGGGCATCCTCGCCCTGAGCACCACTGAAAGAAGGAGGCTGAATCCTACTGAACCTCTCGAGACGACGGTGCTCATCGTCTGGCATAACTGGAACCCTGTGCTCCTGAACTGGTACCACTGGCTGAGCTGGAGGTGCCTCTAGAGTCTATAATCCTTGCACCACCTGCTTAGGTGTGCGAGCAGCGGGGGTCTGATTGCCTCCCCCGGCCTGTGAAGTAGCTGCTGGTGCTATGGTGGCTGAAACCACCTGAGCCAGGCCCGTACAAACTGTCAATATCTGGGCCAATGCCTCCTGGAGACCCGGTATCACAATGGGCACAGCTGGTGCCTGTACTGGTGCTGCTGGAGCCTGGTCCTAAGCTGGGGCAACTAAAGGATCCACAGGTGCTGCCCCTGCTGCTCTGCCTCTACCACGACCACGACCACGACCGCGTCCACGACCTCTGGTAGCCTCAGTAGGTGGTACTGGTGGTCGTCCGGCACGTCCGGTAGCTCGTGTCCTCACCATGTGTGAGAGAATAGAATAAAGAGAAATTTAGTATTCAGATCAACAAGTTCGCACGACAAGAATTTCAAGAATGTGGAATTTTCCTAACAAGTTCTGCAGCCTCCCGAGGATAAGTACAAACGTCTCCGTACCGATCCGCGAGACTCTACTAAACCGGCTCAAGACTCACGAGACCTAGTAACCTATGCTCTGATACCAACTTGTCACGATCCCAAATCCCCGATCGTGATGGCGCCCAACACGATGCTAGGCAAGCCCGACCAATTCATCACTCTCAATCCCTTATGTAGAATTTATTACCAATTAACAGGATTTAATGCCAAATTAACATGATTATAACTCTGTAAAAGAAGATAAAACAGTGCGGAAACCCATAAAATATCACTATAAATCCCACCGATCTGGTGTCACGAGTCAAGAGCCTCTAATACAAGTCTGCGAAGCAACCTATACATAGAATTGTCTAGAATGCGAAAAATAAAGAGAATAAGGGGAGAAATCGGGTCCCGCGGACGCCATGGAGCTACCTCGATAACTCCGGTGATAATTTGGACAGCAGCAGAAAGCTCAAACTATGCCTCCGGAATACCTGTATCTGCACACATGGTGCAGGGAGTAAAGTGAGTACACCGATTCAGTGAGTTATAGCAATAAATAATGACTGACGGAAAGAAAACTCGTAAAAACACTACGCAGTTCTATATTAAAACAGTAAGAACATCAAAACAGCAACTGGATGAAGAATGTCAGTTAAAAATCCTTTAAGCCAGTATTCATCTCATTTACTTCTCACGGTAACCGAATTCATATACTATACTGTTGCGGCGTGCAGCCCGATCCACATAGTATACTGCTGCGGGTGCAGCCCGATCCATAGCATATCAAATACCCTCACAATGGGGTTCTCGACCCCTCTCAGTCAATATAGACTTGGCCTCTCGGGCACACTAAGATAAGACGGGGTTCCCAACCCACAAGTTATTCTCATTAGGATTTACCAATTTCTAAAGCTGGTTCATATTATATTTAACAGTGAAGAACATGACTGAGGGTATGTTTTTAACAAGTACAATGAGGTCAACCCGTACAAAGGCCCCTAAGGGTTCTACAGGTCGGCACAAGGCCCCAAACATGGCAACTAGCCCACACTACAATGATATTAATTAAGTCTCAGTCAAAAATATGGAAGAGTCATCAATCGGGATGGACCAAGTCCGAATCCCCAACAATATCAGACCCCACGCTCATCATGCAGCGTGTGTCTCATCTCAACATAGCACTACGTTGTGCAAATCCGGGGTTTCAAACCCTCAGGACATCATTTACAACCATTACTCACCTCAAGCAGGCCGAAATCCTAGCTCGCTACTCCCTTGCCTCGCAAATCAACCTCCTCGAGCGTCGAATCTGATCAAAACCACAAGGAATACATTACAATAGGCTAAGGGAATACAACCCAATCGAAAAGACTCGAAAAATATCGAAAATCACGAAGTTGGCAAAACCCGAGCCCCAGGCCCACTTCTCGAAAAATCAGAAAATTTACATCACCGGATTCCTTATCTTGCCACGAGTCTACAGATATAAAAATCACCAGAATCGGAGTCCAATTGGCCCCTCAAATCCCCATTCTTCCTTCTCTTAAGTTCAAGCCCTAACCTCCATTTTTGATCTCTAATTCCTTGATTTTTCACCCTTAATTCATGTACTAACACATTAGATTTATGATTTAGGCTCAGAATTCCTTACCTCAATGAAGTCCCTTGATTCCCTCTCCAAAACCGCACAAAAACCTCCAAGTCCGAAGTGAAAATGTTAAGTTCTTTCAAAAATTCGCGAAGATAGAATTAATACCTCTGACCAAACCTTTTCTCTTCTGCAGTCCTGTTTCCGCTTATGCGGGACCGCTTCTTCGTCCATTATACCGCATATACAGTTTTCCACTTAAGAGCCACGACCGCTTCTGCGGTCCAGAAATCGCACCAGCGAGACCGCTTCTGCGGTCAATGCTTCCGCTTCTGCTGAACCTGCTCAAGCCCAAGGCTCGCATCTGCGGTCTCCTCCTCCGCTTCTGTGTGACCGCACCTGCGGTCCCATAACCGCGGGTGCGAAAATACCAGATACCAGCAGACTTTGAACATGCAAGAATTCCAAAACTCTCCGTTTCACCATCCGAACTCACCCCGAGGCCCCCAGGACCTCAACCAAAAACACAGACATGATCCAATACCTTATTCGAACTTGTTTCAATCATAAAAACGCATCCAACAACACAAAAATCCTCGATTCTCATCAAATTCAAACCTAAGTTCTTCCAAAACTTCCGAAACGAACATTCGATCAAAAACCCAACCAAATCACCTCCGATTCATCTAAAATTTTGCACACACATCCCAAATCACCTAACGAAGCTACTGCAACTCTCGGAATTCCATTCCGACCCTCAAATCAAAACCTCACCTATCAACCGGATATCGCCAAAATGCTAACTTCGCCAATTCAAGCCTAATTCTACACCAGACCTCCAAAATCATTTCCGATCACGCTCCTAAGTTACAAATCATCCCCCGAAGCTAACCGAATCACCGAAAATCACATTCGAGCCTTGTAACTCATAAGTCAACATCCGGTTGACTTTTCCAAACCAAACCTTCCTTAAAGAGACTAAGTGTCTCATTTCCTACCAAAACCAATCCAATTCAACTCTAACACACATAATGTCGATAATGAAACATGAAAAAGTATAAAATGGGGGAAACAGGGCGGTAACTCACGTGACGACGGGCTAGGTCGTCACATAAATCAACCAGACGTCAAGGTGCGTTGAACCCCAACATGATTCATTAGGTGATCTCTTGATACGTCTACATCTTCCGTCGGAGCCGCAAGTGGTCTAGTAAATACATTATCTTTCCACTACCTCTACTTGTAATCTGAAATACAGCAAAATCAACCCCATCCCTTTCGACAATTCTCACATTCTGCAATATTTCATAGCAGCGGTCAAGATAATCCCGTGGGTTCTCAAAAGATGCACCGCTGAAGGTGGTAGCGAAGAGCTTGGTGAAACCTATCCAACCTCCGCAAAGCCTCCGAAGACGTAGTTGATCTATCCGTTCTGTGCTATTGTTAAGCTGAAGAAGCGGTACGTGACTTTGCCATTCGTGAAAGGACAAGAGTAGAGGTTTCAATTTAGCAATGAGAGAACAAAATCGCACGACAGAGAAGAATGGGAGCGAAACTTTTCCTAACTCTATAGCCTTTGGGGATAAATACAGACGTCTCCATACCGATCCCTCAGCCTCTACTAAGCTTGTCTATGAATTGTGAGACCTATGTAACCTAGAGCTTTGATACCAACTTGTCATGACCCGAATTTCACACCCTCGAGAGCCGTGATGGCGCCTACTGGTGAAAGTTAGGCAAGCCAAATTATCCTAATTACTTAACCTTTTCCAGTTTAAACTATTATCAGTGATGAGTAGATACCATGCAAATAGCGAAAATAATTAAGCGGAAGACAAAATCTGACAACTTATCTTAATACAAAACTGCGGAAGTCTAAATCAACTCTACCCAGAATTTGGTGTCACAGCTTCACAGACGGTCTAAGAATACTACATACAAAGTCTGAAAGATAAAATGAACATTGTTTCTGAAATGAGTAAAGGAAACAGGATAAAGGAAAAGATAGGAGGTGACACCAAGGCCCATGGACGTCTACAGGAGTACCTCGTGTCGCCTGTGTGGGCTGAAGACAGCACCCTCACTACGGTCCAAGCACTCCGGTATCAGTATCTGCACACAGTGTAGAGTGTAGTATCAGCACAACCGACCCCATGTGCTGGTATGTGCCTAGCCTAACCTCGGCGAATTAGTGACGAGGCTAGGACCAGACTACAAAATAAACCTATGCAATATAACATACAAAAATAATAGGAAGCAGATAACAATGATGGCAACAATGATCAACCAGTGATATAAATAGCATGCAACAAGAACACCATAAATGTTTCTCAACAAATAATAGATACAAGTGCAATCAATTTATCAAGTCCTTCAAATATAACTCTTTCGCCTATAAATCCTTCAAGTAATAATCTCTAAGATAATATGCTTTTCAATGAATATATTTCGAATATATTTACTTTAAATAAATATCTTTCAAATAAGCATCTTTCGAATATAATTCTTTCGAGTAAAGGTCACTTTGTGACGCCTCATTCACTTAACATAAAGTAGAGTACAACTTCCAACCCAATTAGGAAATCAACAAGAAAAGATGAAGTTATTTTTAGAAATAATTTGATAAAGAAGATACCCATTTCAATTAAAGTACAACATCAAATGAATCATTACCTTTAATGCGAGAAATAAATAAATCAAAACATAGTAGAAATTCCTTTTTAGGTAAAGTACAACCTCAAACGATTTAAGGAAAATTTAGTTGAGAAATCAATTGAGATAAAAATGTAACAATTGTTGAAATTTGGAGTATTGACCATAGAAAAAAGGGTAAAAACAGAGTATTAAGAGAATTATAAAGGAATCAAAATCCAACCATTAACAAGAATAAGGAAAACAAAGGCAGTTTCACTTTCTTTTCACATCTTGTTGCAGTCGTGCAACCCGATCCCATTTCCTCTATCTCGTGGCAAGCGTGCCACCCGCTCCCATTTCATGTATCTCATGGTAGGCATACCACCCGCTCCCATTTTATTATATCTTGTGGTAGGCGTACCACCTGCTCCCATTTCATTATATCTTGTGGTAGGCGTACCACCCGCTCCCATTTCATTATATCTTGTGGTAGGCGTACCACCCGCTCCCATTTCATTATATCTTGTGGTACGCGTACCACCCGCTCCCATTTTATTATATCTTGTGGTAGGCGTACCACCCGCTCCCAGTTACTAGCCAACAATAATCACATGGAATCCCGGCAAGGGAAAAAAAAATAATATAACAACTTCCCGGCAAGGGAACAATACTATCAAAACAAACTTCCCGGCAAGGGAACAATATTATGAAATAAACATCGCTGCAAGGGAACAATGGTGATAATAACATATGAAGCTCAATAAACCACAACGGAGTCATAGCAATTATAATACAAGACTCACGGGCATGCTTGACACCAACGTATAGATACTCGTCACCATGCCTATACGTCGTACTCCACAATTAACATGTAGCAAATAAGACACAACTCCTAATCCCTCAAGCTAAGGTTAGACCAAACACTTACCTCCCTTTGCAACCAATTCAAAATTTTAACAAGCCTTTGCCTCGCGAATTCGTGCCCGAAATTCTCAAATCTAGTCATAAACAATTCGATTCAGTCAATAAAAATTATAGGAATTAATTCCATATGAAATTCTATATTTTTCATTAAAAATCCGAAATTGCACTGAAAATTCGCCCGTGGGGCCCACGTCAAAAATTACGGAATATGAAACCTCATCCAACCACGAGTCTAACCATACCAATTTTACTAAAATCCCACATCAACTCGACCCTCAAATCTTCAAATTAATCCAAGAGGGTTTTCAAGATTTTCCCAATTAAAATCACCAATTAAATGCCAAAACTAGTAATAGATTCGGGTAATCTAACCAAAATTAAGTTAAGAACACTTACCCTGTTGTTTTCTCTGAAAATCTCCCGAAAATCACCTTTTCCCGAGCTCCAATTCGCTAAAAATTTTGTCCCATTTTCAGAACTTAATGTTCTGTCCGGAAAAATTTCGGGTACTGTTCACGCGTTCGCACTGTTCACAACTGTTCACGAGGTGCTTTACACGGCACTGTTCATGGGGTACTGTACATGGTACTGTTCACGAGGTACTGTTCACGGCACTGTACACGGGGTATTGTACACGTACTGTTCACGGGGTACTGTACACGGTACTACTCACGGGGTACTGTACACGGTACTGTACATGATGCTGTAAAAAAAAAGACAGCAGCTTCCCAAAGAGAATTTCAGCAGCTTTTTCTACTCGTTGACCTTCCGAAATCCACCCGAGGCCCTCGGGACTTCAACAAAATACACCAACAAGTCCTAAAATATGATATGGACTTAGTCGAAACCTTAAATCGCATCAAATAATGCTAAAACCGTGAATCACATCCCCATTCAAGCCTAATGAAACTAAGAACGTCCAACTTCTATATTCGATGCAAAAACCTATCAAATCAAGTCCGATTGACTTCAAATTTTGCACACAAGTCATAAATGACATAACGAAGCTATAAAAATTTTCAGAACTAGATTTCGACCCTGATATCAAAAAGTCAACTCTCCGGTCAAACCTAAGAAATCTTTAGCCTTAGATTTCTAGATTCCGTTAAATGGCGATAATTTGATCTAGGGACCTCCGAATTCGATTTCGATTATATGAACAAGTCCCAAATCACGATACGGAACTACCGAAATGGTAAAACTATTATCCGGGTTTGTTTGCTTAAAATGTTGACCGAAGTCAACTTAGTTGA
Source organism: Nicotiana attenuata (assembly GCF_001879085.1). Taxonomy (NCBI): domain Eukaryota; kingdom Viridiplantae; phylum Streptophyta; class Magnoliopsida; order Solanales; family Solanaceae; genus Nicotiana; species Nicotiana attenuata. The sequence goes on from NW_017674042.1 coordinate 22,126, forward strand.
GTTTTAAAGCTCTAGTTCACAATTTAATCCATTTTTCATATAAAAACCTTCCGGAAAATTATACGGACTGCGCACGCAAGTCGAAAAATTATTGTTACCGCTTTTCAAGGTCTTAAAACATCGAGATGATTATTTAATTTAAAGATGACATTTTGGGTCATTACATTCTCCACCTCTAAAACAAACGTTCGTCCTCGAACGTACTAAGAATTATTCTCAAGTTACCAAATTGATGATTTTACTTTTACACAATTATTCGTGGTTGATCCCACATTATCGCATTTGACATAAGTCCGACAACACCATTTCAATTGAGATCATTTCCTTTATCCATATTTGTAAGCTTCAAGACCAAATCTCTTACACTCCAATCATTTCTAGAAAGGTCCGATTTTTTTTACATCAACACACGATATTAGTCCCGACTGGCTTTAGCAACTCGTGCCTACGCACCCATCAAATACAGGGTATTACATTCTCCCCCACTTAGGGTCATTCGTCCTTAAATGAGAAGTAGAGTCCGTCTTCAAACACATAATGTAACTTATCTCTTTCTTTGCACATCTCAATATCCCAAATTTTTCTAACTCCCAAATTTTTCAGAAATTTCGGCAGAGTCTCCCCTGTAATTGGGCCTATCCACCTGTCAGAGTAACACCAAAACAACCCCTAACAACATGTCCACAACCCAACAACGCACCACAAAGTATATATCAATAACACTAGTCTCCGCATTACAAGCACACCATTATCACAATGATATCTTGACATAAAACACATCATATGTATGACCATAACCACATCTCTGGTCTTAATGGTTGTTCATAATAGATTACAACATCACCAATTAACCTCATGTTAATAAAATTTTGTTTCAAACCTCCAGATTACTAACAACAAGGCATGGGATCTTATAATTACTTACCCGAAGTAACGAGTCACAATTTAACGCCACATGGGCTCTCACCTTATAGGCTAAAACTCAATAGTTAAAATACAATTTTGGCAAATTATGCACAGAAATATTCATATAAGAATTTTCAAATAAGCCTAATAGGCATGACTCCCTACAAGTGCTACAGCATAAATTTTAATTTCACAAAAGGAGAATTTAAACACATAAAATTTTCACCACCAGGACCTCGTCCTTATATAACATCCACCGCAGCTTGTAGCCCGGTTTAAATATTTCATATCATATAAAAATGTGAGGATCTCATCCTCAACTCTGATCACAAGTATTTTGCACATTGTGCCAACTAAAATTTTCCATTTCCTTTCTTCCTTCTTTCAAATAATTTCGGTTAAACAAAATCACAACATACAATGATCCCTTTTACCGATTGGGCATATAATTTACAATGGAAATCAATTACTTAGAAATTAAATCAAACTCATCGAATTGATTAACAAGAGTCACTTTTAGCCTCTATTTTTTGTGACCAACACATAATGATATACATAGCTATCTCCGTATAATCTCCCAACAGAAGTATTCACATATGTAGATTTAAGAATTACGAAGCTCACTCATAAGTAGAGCACAATAGGAGAACTTTCCTGGATGCTCAAGTTAAGAAAATTTTGACTTTATAAGAATTCGAGACCGTACTTATAACGATACCGTCTGGTGTAGCAACCTCAGCCATACCATAGAAAATATATCAACGGACTGGGTCTCCACCTCCAGGAGTCTCACCTCCACCTCTAATATCCTGAACTCTACCTATGGTTGGTCATGTAAGTGGAGTAGTAACTGCAATGGGGCATGTAGCCTGAGTGCTTTGACGAAATATGTCTCTCCCAAGTCTAGGATAATTTCTCAAGATGTTCCTAGTATCACCATTTTCATAACAACCCATCCGCAGTTGGACTGCTCATACTAAGTCTGTACCGGATAACTTAAATAACCATTGCAGGAAATTTCATGCCACTGGTACATTAAAAGATGATTGCCCCACGCGAGTGTTGTGATTAACTTAAGCACTACGAGTATACTGAATATGTTTTCATGACCCCGCTGATACTGAAATGTAGAATTATTAAGGATGAGAGAATATCTCAAGTCTCATTATCATCCCATTCAAATCTCAGCTCTTGATCATATACAAGTTTTGGAAAACCTTTCAATACCACATAAATACATCTCAGGCCAAAATTGGTATAACACATGACCCCACAATTTGATCGTTGATAGTGGACTCCCCTCACTTGGCACGAAGCCATAGGTCAGAACATCCGATAAGCCACAATATTTGACCTTCACAACTCAAATAAATCAACCAGACGCCAATGTGCGTTGAACCCCAACATGATTCGTTAGGTGATCTCTTGATACGTCTACATCTTCCGTCGGAGCCACAACTAGTCTAGTAAATACATTATCTTTACACTACCTCTACTTGTAATCTGAAACACAGCAAAATCAACCCCATCGCTTTCGACAATTCTCACATTCTGCAATATTTCATAGCAGCGGTCAAGATAATCCTGTGGGTCCTCAAAAGATGCACCGCTGAAAGTGGTAGCGAAGAGCTTGGTGAAACCTATCCAACCTCCGCAAAGCCTCCGAAGACGTAGTTGATCTATGCGGTCTGTGCTGTTGTTCAGCTGAAGAAGTGGTACATGACTTTGCCATTTGTGAAAGGACAAGAGTAGAGATTTCAATTTAGCAATGAGAGAACAAAATCGCACGACAGAGAAGAATGGGAGCGAAACTTTTCCTTACTCTATAGCCTCTGGGGGATAAATACCGTCACAACTCATTTTTTACACACCTACCCCAAAGGATAAATGTATAAGGGAGTTTTTCCATTTAAAGTGACATTATTCGAAATGGAATTATTTATTTGTTGTTAGAGTCGCCACTTGGGAAAGGATTGGCTTTCGGTATCCCAAGTCACCTATTTAATTTGAATCCCAAATCGAGGAAAAATTCGACTTCCCAAATGGAGTCTGCGAACCTGAAATTCTGAATAAGGAATTCTGTTGACCCGAGGGAAGGTGTTAGGCACCCCCGGATCCCGTGGTTCTAGCACGGTCGCTTAAATTATTGTAATTGGCTAACAATCTGATTTTAATACATGTTCAAACCTATAGTGCAATTTTATAAATTTGTTTAACCGCTTTTAATTAGTTTTTCATGAAAGGGAACGCCGTTTAAGAGCGTGTTTTCGGATCACGTCACATGAAATGCACCCGGATCCTCGACACCTCTTATTCAACGTTTTGGGATTCGAATTTGGGTCGCATGAAATGCACACCCGAGTTTAGGAAAGTAATATTATTAAAATTCGCGCCTAAAGTGACTAGCGTATTATTATCTTTGCGGGAAGCCATGAAAATTCGCTAAATGGCATGTCCCGAATTTCTAAAATATTTTTAATAAAGCATTTAATGAAGGCCCCGCAATTTATGTGTTTCGTTTGGCGAGGCTCATCTCACTTTTATTTAAAGGCCAACCTAATGCAACTACGATGTTTCTATTTATTTTTGTCTCTAAAAATAAAAGAAAAGCCCTAATTAGTTATTATTGATAAAATGTCAAAGTCTTATGAATCACTCTCAAACAGTTCAGGCCCAGTAGCTTATGAAGTAAACAAATGAAGCATGCTTAGCAATTTATTCAAAAATATAAAGGACCCAACACTTTGGGCCTACTATGGAGAAATTGGCCCAAGTGACATTGTTCACGCCCGGTTGTAGCGGAAGAGCATGGTTCAGAGGTCGATTCCGGCAGAAGCACAAACTGACCGTCTAAATGGACACCTAAGTGGTCCAATTAATCCCCAATGTAATTAAACTGGTTTTGTGCAGTTGCTGTACTGTATCCCAGATTATAAAAATCATTTTTTCTACGTCTACTTATTTATCCTACTTATTTTTCTACCAACGAGTTCCCACATCTTATTAAAAGTGATAGCCAAATTGCAACAACGAAGTTTAAATTGAAGCACACCTTATTACTAATGATCAATACCAATTTGACACTTAAATCGTTCAAGGGGACAACTAAGCTATTCTGATTTTAGAAGATGAACAAATGTGTTAACACTCCAGTTTAACTCTAACATCTAAACTAACAAATTTAAATGTGCTCACACCTGTAATACACAATACCTCTTAATCAACATGCTTTTAAACCAATTCACGAACCAACTGACAAGAGATCAACTAACACGAGCGGTTCTATTGATTTGGTATGAAATTAACTACAATTTGAGCTTAACAAGTACATGAATCAGATAACAGGGAATTAACTACAGCTACTACTCAACTCGAGAAAACAGATTCATATGAGCATGAGATATAACTATTTGCAGTCCAGTTAACACAACTATGAATATCCAATCGAATAGTAGACAGGCTACCTAGGCTTAATAAGATTTTTAAATTGCAAGTCCAGGGCAGAAAATAAACTTCAACTTTATTTCATGTTCAACAGGCGAAATTACTTCAACACAGTCAGAGAGTGTGTACCTGGAGAATAGAATGTAAACAAGTGAGGATTCACAGTAGAAATCAGAGAATCAGCAAGAGTAGTAGGCAGAACTCAGGAAACAGAACCAGCAACTCAGGAAAGTTTAAAAATCCAGTAGTTGCTCAGTTAGCACAGCAAATCCAGGAAGAATCCAAACCGAACAGGAAGCAGAAATTCGACCAACACAATTGAATAAATGCAGATGATCTTCAATTTGAACCAAGAATTCCAGAAAACTTTTAGCTAGATCAGTAGACCTATGAATCCTCAACAATCTGCCTCGAAATTCAATCAATGGACCTCTGAAGCTCAACGACTAGGAACTGAGCTAGAGTGATGTAAATCAGTAGCTAGAGTTGAGATCCTAAAAGCTTAATGGAACAGTAATTTGTTTTTTTTTTTGATTTTTTTTGGAGTTTTCTATTGTTTTTGATTTTTCCATTTGAATTTCGAACTTCAGATCTGGAATTGGGAAGAAATTGTTTTCTTGGGGAGGGGGGGGGGGATTTAGAGCTCCCCAAAACTTGCAAATGAAGGCAAGGGCATGACCTTTTATAGGCACACATGAGGCCTTATCAGATTTTCAGTTTTCTTTTTAGTCCTTACTCATTTTCAGCTTTTAGTCCCTTATTTTTTAACTTGTTACCCAAGTTACTATCCTAAACTTGCTGAAATCTAACTTGAGCCCTATTCTAGAAGCTTCTAGGTAATTCTAGTATAACCTACAGCATTTCTAACCCATTACTAAATGCCCAAAATATCCCTGAAATTACTGAAATTACTAACCCTAAACCAAACCCAAACATCCAACCTTGCTAACTAACCAAACAACCCTTGGTCACTATTGAATTAGACACTATTCAGCTATAACCAACAGAGCTTAACACTGAACTAATCAACTTAATTCTAATTAACATGCATCCTGCGACTAAATTGAAACCAAGGTAAAGCTTATCATAACAATCAAATACAATGTCATTTTTCAATCGTTGACACAACAAGAACCAGGTTAAAACTAAATCAAATTAATTAAAACAAATATAAAAACCTCAAATTAACACTCTAACCCTAAGTCAGTTATTATGAAAAACAATCGATTAAAGACGGATTATCATGATCGAAGTTATTAAAACAGAAAAGATAAACAAACTAAACGAGATAAAGAAAGAAAATATCAGCAAAAGAAACGGACTTACTGACTTTAGTCTTTGATCGGACTGACTCCAACTTGATGGTATTTTGGATCACAACCACCTTTAATCATGTGTTTTCATAAGAAAACACATGATTAAGGGCTATTATAGCCCAAAATCAATGAAATCCCCAATACTAGGGTTTTAGGGTTTCTGGCCATTTTTCGATCTAAAATTCGAGGAGATGTGGTGATGTTCGAAGAAATCTGGTTGGGGATTGGAGATGAGGAAAGTTAGGGGAGTGTAGGGTGTGAATTTGGGGTCGTTTGGACAAACTTGCGTTTTGGCCGAGATTTTGATTTGAAATTTGAAGCTTTTGGTGAGGATTTGAGGGAAATTAAGGCTAGATATGGAAGGAGGAGGGGGAGAGGATTCAATGGTGTAATTTTGGGGTGATTTGGAGTATCGCCGCCGGCGGAGGCGATTTCCGGTCGGCGGCGAATGGCGGAGGAGTGGCGGATATGGGGAGGCGTCGGTAGGGTTTGTTGAAGATGGTGAGACCGGGGGGGGGAGGGGGGGGGGTAGGTTGGGTCCGACATTATTATATCAGGGGTAGGGGACTTCTGGACCGTCTGATCAATTAACCTCGACGGTCCAGATTAACCTAAGATGGAACGGCATCGTTTTGTGGCGAAGGGTTCTGGACCGGGTAAGTTGTGGGTTTGGGCTGGATTGGGACCGTATTTGGGGAATTTGGTTTGGGCTGGGGCAAAATTAAACAAAAATGGCCCAAAAGGCTGGCCCACTCCCTTTTCTCTTTATTTTCTTTTCAATTACTCTTTTTCTTTTATTTAAACCCCAATCAATTTCATTTCATTTCTTTTGATTTTGTTTTTTTTTGTGTTAATAGCAAAAATTAAAGCTAACAAAACATGGATTAAACTAATTAATTTTTCTAAAACTAACTAAATCCCATTTTAAAAGGAAAACTAAACGGAAAATGCAAAATGACTATTTTTGTTATTTTTCTCTTATTTTGGAATCAATTAAATAATAAACCTAAAAATATAGAATTGGGTTCTAGATGCAAATGTGCTATTTTTTTTTTGTATTTTTTATGAATTATGCCAACTAAAAATGCACACAAAAATGCAAACAATCACAAAATCATGCAATTAAATTCTAAAAATCAAATAATAAAAGAAAAATCTTAATTTTATGAATTTTATAGGAGTAATTTCGGCGAGGCAAAAATCACGTGCTCACAGCTGCCCCTCTTTGCTCGAAGACACGAAGGATTTTCGGGCAAAGATAAATGAGCACCATGAAGGATTTTTGCCTGCTCGGACTCCATGAGAAGCATTTTGAAAACCGTCTGACCGAACCCCGCTTCAAAGGTTGCCTACATATCCTTGGCTATAAAGGAATCAGGTCAGTGTAGTTCTGGAAGGTTTGGTAGCTGGGACTACCAGGAGCTGTGATTTCACTGCTGTTGCTGCTGCTACTGCTTGCTGACCTCCTTATTACACCAAAAGGAAAATCAAAGCTAAGCTAGCTATGCCTATCAACTATGAGTTACAAGATTCCTATTTATAGTTTCTTGAGACTTGATCTTGAGTCTAAGCTGATCTTGCTGTGGACTTCGATTTGAATCTTGATGCTCGCAAGTTGTAGGTGTATTACTTCTCCATGCAGCATTGGGTCAAAACAGGATCAACGGAGCTTGTGACTTCAATCAGATTTTGAGCAATCCGTGCCCTTGCTTGCTTCATATTTTAGTTCATCTCTTTTCGTTCTTTTCTTCTTTTCTTGATTCTGGATTGAGATTTATTCCATTGGTCATTTCACACCTTGCGTCTTGAGGTTGACCTACTTAAGATACCAAAACAAACGAACGAAATTTTTGCCCCCAGTTTTCACTAGGAAAATTTCGCGAGTTAGTTGTGACACATATCTAAGCGATCAAATCAGGATTGTGTAGGGAGATCCTCGGTTTTTTGGCCGGGATTTGGAAAGAAAAAGCTCCTCGGTTTTTTGGCCGGGATTGGGAAAGAAAAAGCTCCTCGGTTTTTTGGCCGGGAGATCCTCGGTTTTTGGCCGGGATTTGGAAAGAAAAGGCTCCTCGATTTTTTGGCTGGGAGATCCTCGGTTTTTTGGCCGGGATTTGGAAAGAAAAGGCTCCTCGGTTTTTTGGCCGGGAGATCCTCGGTTTTTGGCCGGGATTTGGAAAGAAAAGCTCCTCGGTTTTTTGGCCGGGAGATCCTCGGTTTTTGGCCAGGATTTGGAAAGAAAAAGCTCCTCGGTTTTTTGGTCGGGAGATCCTCGGTTTTTTGGCCGGGATTTGAAAAGAAAAAGCTCCTCGGTTTTTTGGCCGGGAGATCGGTTTTTTGGCCGTGATATTTAAGGAATGGGATCCTATGCTACCATGATCTGTTTTTCTTCTGGGATTTTCATTTTTATTTCTTTTCTTCTTTCTTTTTCTTTTGTTTTCCTCTTTTTATGTTTTTCTTTTTTATTTAGCGAAACACATGAAAGAATTTTCGGGGGGGGGGGGGACATCCTTTTTGGTCGTTTTCCTGCTGCAAAGCTGTTTCAGCGCTTGCGCATTTCATTTCCTTTTGGATTGCACCTGCTTCTTGCACGGTTGCTTTGAATTAGGCGTGTTTCAACAAAGAACAATTTGTTAGTTTGAAACGGTGGTTGGTTTTGTGCCTTGATCATCTCAATTGCTTGATCCCGGCCCCATTTCCGTTGAGAACTTTGCTGCTCGTTTGCCTTGAGGGTGAATCTCTTTTCAAACCGACCGGGTTCAGCCTTAGGACTTCATGATGACTCGCCCGTGTGGGCTCTAGCCTTTTCACTTTATTCTGCCCTTGGGACCTTTGCCTTTGACTTCCTTTCTTTCCCAATGTTTTTGCTTTGAAAGCATCAACCAACATGGTCAGTCGGGATTGGCCTGACGCACTTGCTGCGACTGGGTATTTTCTTCGACTCTGACCAGGCGGAGCCCTGTGAAGCCGGTCCTGCCACCTTTTCTTTGTACTAGTTACGGAATCAGAGTTAAACCGAAAGGGATTCAAAGAAAAACTATGCAAAAGGCAAGCATATGATTTTAAAGAGAAGCGTCCCTTTCGGGGGAAAAGGAGGACTTATCTGGGGTGCATGCTGGCTTCGAATGAACATGACATGCTTCTTGGACTAGACGCCCGACCCATACGATCTTTCCAGCTTCTCGTGAACCCACTGATCCGCATTTCAAAGCCAGGGAACCTTGCCAGGACTCTTTTAGTGATGTGGTGTCTTCTTTTCGGTCGACAGCGCCCTTTGCGGGTTTTCGCTAATCGACCTCTCTCATTTCTCTTCTCACCGTCGCCCGATAGTGCTCTTTGCGAGTTTTCACTAAGCGGACTCTCTCATTTTCAGTTTCTCTTCTCACCATCGCCTTATGGTGCCCGAAGGTTTTCACTGATAAGACTCTCTCATTTTGTTTTCTCTCAATTTGCATTGTGTCAGATTCCAACAATAACATTTTCCACTTCCCTGCCTTTGCCAATTGATCGGAAGGACTTGGACAAGGTTTTGGGGTAAAAAGGATTTTGGGCGGAACTACAACTTTGGAACCATTTCGGCGGATTCATGGCCGAACCATTATATTATCTGCCCCAGTTTCATATTTTGGGGAAATTGGGATTTTTGTTTTGGTGTGACTGAACCTCAGGGAGAGGCTGCCTACGTATCCTTTCGGAATCAAGTCAAACGTAGTTCAGGGGAATAATTTTTTTTGTTTTTGTTTTTCTTTTTTTTTCTCTTTTTCCTTTTTTCTTTCATCTTTTTTTTTGTACTTTCGGGTTCCAAAGAGGGTAGCCAAAGAAGAGTAACCGGCTCAAAGGGTTTACAAAGGGTTGATAGTATTTGTGTAGCAAGAAAGAAAGCCTTCGTCATCTCAATTGCACAAAAGCCATCATCGCAAGAGGCCTAGACATAGTACCTTTTGACTGCATCTGCATTGACTGCTATTTCAGGGTCATTTCCTTCGATGTCTCCCAGATACAGTGCTCCTCTTGGCAATATCTTTCGGATTATGTATGGACCTTTTCAGTTAGGGGCAAACTTCCCTTTTGCTTCCTGGTGATGAGGGAGAATGCGTCTGAGTACCAGCTGTCCCACTTCAAAATTCCTGGGACGCACTTTCTTATTATAAGAGCGGGCATTCTTTGCTGGTATAACTGCCCGTGATAAACTGCAGCCATCCGTTTTTCATCAATTAATGCCAATTGCTCTAGTCGGGTCTTAACCCACTCACTGTCCTCAATCTCCACTTCAACGATTATCCGGAGTGAAGGAATTTCTACTTCCGCAGGTATGACAGCTTCAGTACCGTAAACCAACAAGTATGGTGTCGCTCCAATTGATGTACACACTATTGTACGACACCCAAGTAATGCGAAATGTAGCTTTTCATGCCATTGCCTGGAGCTTTGAATCATCTTTCTCAAAATCTTCTTGATGTTTTTATTTGCTGCTTCAACGGCACCATTGGCTTTTGGCCGATAAGGAGTAGAGTTTCTATGCGTTATCTTGAATTGTTCAAATACCTCTCCCATCAGACGGCTGTTCAAATTTGTGGCATTGTCGGTAATGATAGTTGCAGGAATGCCAAAGCAGCAAATGAGATTGGAGTGCACAAAGTCTACCACAACTTTCTTGGTGACCGATTTGAGAGTGATGGCCTCAACCCATTTTGTGAAATAGTCAATTGCCACCAATATAAATTTATGCCCATTCGAAGCTTTTGGCTCGATCGGCCCAATGACATCCATACCCCAAGCAACAAATGGCCAAGGTGCTGACATCGGATGGAGTTCTGTTGGAGGTGCATGAATCAAATCAGTGTGCACCTGACATTGATGGCATTTTCAAACAAAGCTGAAACAATCCTTTTCCATAGTTATCCAGTAATACCCCGCTCGCAGAATTTTCTTTACCAACACATAGCCATTCATATGAGGTCCACATACTCCCGCATGTACTTCATGCATGATTCTTCCGGCTTACTCGGCATCAACACATCTTAGCAAATTGAGGTCCGGGGTCCTTTTATACAAAACATCACCACTTAAGAAGAAACCGCTCGCATGCCGTCTAATGGTTCTCTTCTGATCTCCAGTGGCTTGCTCGGGGTATTCCAGTGTTTTCAGAAATCTCTTGATATCATGATACCAGGGCTGAATGCTGGGTTTCGCCTCGACCGCATTACAATGCCCGTGCTTTTCTTTGATTTGAATCTCCAGAGGGTCAATATGGGCATTGCCTGGGTAAGGCAGCATTGAAGCTAGAGTGGTGAGTGCATCGGCTAGTTCATTGTGACACCGAGGTATATACCCGAACTCTATCGACTTGAAGCGCTTGGTGAGATCTTCCACATGCTGTGGATAGGGAATGAGTTTAACATCTCGAGTCTCCCACTCTCCTTGGGCTTGCCGGATAATCAAATCAGAGTCCCCCAGGATCAATAAATCTTCAACATCTTGGTCAGTTGCCATATTCATGCCCATGATGCAGGCTTCGTACTCAGCCGTATTGTTTGTGCAGAAGAATCGGAGCCTTGCTGTAGCTGGGTAGTGCTGACCATTGGGTGATATCAAGATTGCCCTAATGCCTACGCCTCTTCCATTTACTGCTCCGTCAAAGAACATTTTCCAAGCACGAGTGTCCTCAGAGATGGCTTCTACTGAATTTACCTCCTCATCTGGGAAATATGTGCTCAATGGTTGGTATTCCTCGTCAACCGGGTTTTCAGCCAAATGATCTGCCAACGCCTGGGCCTTCATTGCCGTGCGAGTAACGTAGACTATGTCAAATTCAGTGAGCAAGATTTGCCATTTTGCCAGTCTCCCAGTAGGCATCGGTTTCTGGAATATGTACTTCAAAGGATCCAACCTGGTTATTAGATAGGTGGTGTGGGCTTGAAGATAGTGTCTCAACTTTTTAGCGACCCATGTCAGAGCACAGCATGTTCTTTCCAACAAAGTGTATCTGGCCTCGTAGCTGGTGAACTTCTTGCTCAGATAGTAAATTGCCTGCTCTTTTCTTCCGGTTATATCATGCTGCCCAATAACACAGCCGAAAGAATTTTTCAACATTGTCAGATACAAGAAGAGAGGTCGCCCATGCTCCGGCGGGACCAATACTGGAGGATTTGACAAATATTCCTTGATTTTGTCGAAGGCCACTTGACATTCGGATGTCCATTTGATTGCCGCATCTTTCTTCAACAGTTTGAATATGGGCTCACAGGTGGTAGTCAGTTGAGCAATAAACCGACTGATATAGTTTAACCTGCCCAATAAGCTCATCACATCCTTCTTAGTTCTTGGAGGAGGTAAATCTCGAATGGCCTTTAACTTGTTGGATCTAACTCAATACCTCTCCTGCTGACTATGAAACCCAGGAGCTTTCCTGGATGGGACTCCGAAGGCACATTTAGCTGGATTCAACTTCAGATCATACTTGCGCAGCCGTTCGAAGACTTTCTCAAATCTCGCACGTGGTCACTCTGAGTTCGGGACTTAATGATTACATCATCCACATACACCTCTATTTCTTGT
>NW_017674042.1:34396-39262 GCF_001879085.1 Nicotiana attenuata
CCCCAGCATTCTTCAGCCCAAACGGCATGACCCGATAACAGTAGGTTCCCCATGGTGTAGTGAAAGCTGTCTTTTCGGCATCCTCTTCATCCATCAACACTTGGTGATATCCTGCGTAACAATTCTACGAAAGACTGTATTTCATGTTTGGCGCAGTTATCAACAAGGATGTGAATGTTAGGTAACGGGAAATTATCTTTGGGACTTGCCCTGTTCAAATCTCGGTAATCTACACACACTCGGGTTTTCCCATCTTTCTTGGGTACTGGAACCACATTGGCCAACCACGTGGTATATCGGACCACTCGAATTACCCCCGCCTTTAACTGTTTTGTGACTTCCTCTTTGATCTTGTCACTGATATCAGTCTTGAACTTCCTTTGCTTTTGCTGTACTGGAGGACAATCAGGGTAGATTGGCAATTTGTGCACCACTAGGTCCATACTTAGTCCTGGCATGTCGTCATACGACCAAGCAAACACATCTTTAAATTCGAACAGGAGCTGAATTATTGCATCTCGAGTGTGTTGATCTGTGTGAATGCTTATTTTGGTTTCCCTTATTTCTTCGGCCGTTCCCAAATTAACCGGTTCAGTGTCATTCAGGTTTGGCTTAGGTTTGTTCTCGAATTGGTCCAATTCTCGGTTGATCTCCCTAAAAGCCTCTTCCTCATCATATTCCGGTTCTTGATTCATTATTTCACAATTAAACAGCGTGTTTGAGTCCGGGCATGGAGTCCGCAAGCATGTCATGTTATTTAAAGCTGCATTATTATAACTGAAAAGAAAAGATGAAAAAGGAAAAACAATCCAAAATTAGAAAGAAAAGAAAGATGGAAGATGAAATATTGATTTCATTTCTTGGAATTGGAAAGATAACAGGGTTTACATTCAGGAATTTAAAAGACATGAAACTAAAAAGACACCCGAGCTACACCCTGAAACAACTCGAGATGTAGAAAAGGTGGCAGGGCTAGTCTACCGGGACTTTCGCCTAATCGGGAATGGCGTAGCCTTCCAGTTTTTGAGTTTAGCATCTGGCCCCACATAGAGCATTTCAGCGGTGCTAGTCCCTTCTCCTGGTTGGACCATGTTGGTTTCATAAAGCATTTGCCTCATAGCTCCACATATGTCTTCGATTTCCTCAACTGTGAACAACTCGTCATTCTTTTCTTTGCCATACTTGGTCTTGACAAAAGTATCGTAGAGATATGGCAATGGCTGTGGCAGAACCCATCCTTCTTTCTTTCTTTCTTCAGCCCATTTCTCATCATCTGGGGTAGGGCGGAAGCCTACTCCGAAGAACTTTTCTGTTGCGGGTAGAGTTACTGGCTCAGATATTCCTTGTAAGGCTTTTCCCAACCCTTTTCCTGGCCTGAAACCATGTCTAATCATTTCTCTGGCCACCATGATTGAAGCGTTAGACAGGAAAGGCTGAGGACAAGGATTTCCTTCCTCGTGCTGATCTGCTACCACAATCTCAAAGGCTTGGTAAACAATATGCTCACTTCCTTCCCTTGCCTCCAAACATGGGATAGATGGATCACGATAGATAGATTGCTCGTCTTCTCCGTGGACCACGATTTCCTGACCTTCATACTCGAATTTTACCATTTGGTGGAGAGTCGAGGGCACAGCTCCTGCAGCATGGATCCAAGGCCTCCCCAGAAGGAAGTTGTAAGATGTATCCATGTCCAACACCTGGAAGGTCACCTCGAAGTCTACCGGTCCTATGGTCAATATCATGTCGATTTCACCGATGGTATCCCTCTTAATACCATCAAAAGCCCTTACACAAACATTATTCGGGCGAATCTTTTCTGTCCCGATCTCCATCCTCTGCAATGTGGAGAGTGGGCAGATGTCAACCCCCGATCCTCCATCCACCATGACTCGTTTGACATAGTAACCCTCACACTTGACGGTCAGATGCAAGGCTTTGTTGTGGGCTGCGCCTTCAGGAGGCAAGTCATTCTTACTAAAAGAGAGTTGGTTGATGGCAAAAAGCCTTTCCGTCATCCTTTCGAGCTGCTCGACTGAAGTTTCATTTGGCACGTATGCCTCATTCAGAGTTTTCATCAAGATCTTCTGATGTTCGGCGGATTTTGTCACTAATGAGAGCAGGGACACCTGTTCAGGGTACTTTCTTAATTGATCCACTGTCTCATAATCAGGCATCTTCATTTTCTGGAAGAAGGCTTCTGCTTCTTCAGCACTCACTGGCTTCTTGGACGGAAAACGCTTTCGAGCGGCATTGTTCACTTCCTGCACATTCGAGTATTTCTCAACAGAGTTCTTCCCTGGGAGTTCCCCCGAAATTTCTTTGCCCTTGTATGTGACCACTGTTTGCTGATAGTTCCATGGTACTGCAGAGGGGTCTGTCATTGGCTTCTGTGGTACGCGTCCAATAACCACTGGCTCACTCAGCCGAGGCGGTTTAATTGTCCCCCGTACCACATAGGCTCCTTTTGGTACATATATTGGTGTTTCCCCTTTTACCTCAGCTCTCCTCGGAATAGTGACAACCAATGGTTTTTCTTGGCGTCCCCGCGGAACATAGAGAATTCCATTCTTAAGAGAGTCCATTTCTACTTTTGTCTCAGGTTTCTTTTCAAGTTCAGTTTTGACAGTTTTATTCTCCTTCTCCCCTTTTCCTTGCTTCGGGAGTAACTTGGGCTTCTTTTCTGCATCGTCAATAGCAACTATGGCTTTCAAAGCCGGATCAAACTCCCTGTCTTCACAAATCATACCGATTACCGGCCCATTGTTGTGAGCGGGCAACGGGTTATTAGTCACATTCGGGGCTTCTTTATCCCTCAACACTATTTTCCCTTGTTCAATCAAATCTTCCACAGCCTTCTTCAATGTCCAGCAGTTATCAGTACTATGCCCTTCGGCTCCTGAATGGTAAGCACAATGGACCCCTCGTTGATAAGCTGAAGATTCTGGGTTCTGCCTGTTTTGGGGAATAGGCTGCAGCAAATTCATCTGGACGAGTTTCGGGAACAAACTGGAATAAGGTTCACCGATTGGCGTAAAATTTGGTCTCCTGGGAGGTTCTCGAGGACGAAAGTTATTCTGCGGTGGTCGGGGATTATATTGGTTCTGGTAAGGAGGTTGATTTCTTTGGAATGGAGGTGGATTTCGGTTAGCTTGTGGTTGCGGTCGGCCGAAGGGTTGTGCATTCATGACCGCATAAGGTGCAGGAGCATAGGCCATACCAGTATGAGGGTAATAGTGTTGAGGGGTTCTTTCAGAGAACACCGGTCTAGGAGCCCGATACCTTCTTCCCTCCGATGCCACCATCACTGTTTCTTCTTTCTTTCTACCTTTGGCCATTCCTCCAGACCCGCCTTGGATGGCTTGGGAGGTGGCCCTTATGGCTGACTGGCTCAAGATTCTACCCGTTTTTAACCCATTCTCTACCATCTCTCCGATTTTTATTGCCTCGGCGAAAGGTTTACCCATGGCGGACATCATATTCTGAAAATAGTCTGCTTCCTGGGCTTGGAGGAAAACAGTGACCATCTCTACCTCATCCATTGGAGGTTTCACTCTCGACGCCTGTTCGCGCCACTTAATTGCATATTCACGGAAGCTTTCTGAAGGCTTCTTCTTAAGATTTGCCAAAGAGTTCCTGTCCGGCGCGATGTCTATGTTGTACTGAAATTGTCGAACAAAGTCTCGGGCCAGATCATCCCAAATATGCCAACGCGAGGCATCTTGATCCATGTACCATTCTGAAGCGATACCAACCAAGCTTTCTCCAAAATATGCCATCAACAGCTCTTCTTTGCCACCGGCCCCCCGTAACTGATTGCAATACTTCTTTAGGTGAGCGATGGGGTCACCGTGTCCGTCATACTTCTCAAATTTTGGTGTTTTGAACCCTGACGGCAAGTGTACATGAGGGAACATACATAGATCCGTGTATGAGACACTCTTTTGCCCGCTCAATCCTTGCATGTTTTTCAAGCTCTGCTCGAGGCTTCTCATTCTCTTTGCCATTTCATCCTGCTCTGGGTCTTTGGGGGTTTTGTCCTGCCCTGGTGTAAGCTCGTATGGGGGTGGCTGAGAGTAATTATATGTGGGATATTGAGGAGGATCTGACGGAAATACAGGGTTTTGGAATGTGAATAGCTGAGGGATCAAAGGCAGGCCTTGGCAGCGAAGGTTGTGTTGTAGCAGGACATGGTGGAGCAGTGAAGATGTTAGGAAACGCTCCCGCTGGGAACACCTGGGGGCGAACCTTAGAAGGCATTCCAACGAAATGAGCGGTCATGGTAGGTTGCCCAAAAGGGGTAGGAGGGTGACTGATAGGGACCGTAGTAACACCTCCAGCTCTAGGGAATAACTCTGGGAATCCGGGAATATTGCTTGGGGGTTCCTTTCCATTGTTCCAAGCATCCCACATTTCCATCAGTCGCAGGCGCAAGATCCGATTTTCTTCAGCTGTAAAAGATTCAGAGGCCGGGACCCCCGAGATGGGGCTATCTTCAGAGATGGGGAACTGCGGGCAAAGTCATTTCTGTAGACATTTCCACACTTCCTTTCGATCTGGTAAAGTATTGATGCGATGCCAGCTTACCACAACCAACCACCGTTTCTAAAAGCTAGGCTGGAATTGAGCAACACACGGTTAGTTTGAGACAAGTAACAGATAGGTAATCGCACATTGGGGTGTGATGCACCTATACAGTTAAACGGTTGTCTACATGTTTGCACTGGTTGCATGCGTCATCCCGGCTTTTCTTTTCTATTTTCTCTTCTTTTGATTTCCTCTCTTTGTTTTTCTTGCTTTTCTTTCTCTTTCTATTTTTTCTCTCATTTTCTTTTCCCTCTTTTTTTTTTTATTTTTTGCTTTTTC
>NW_017674042.1:41273-43774 GCF_001879085.1 Nicotiana attenuata
CAGGGGAGCCACTGTGCTAGTAGGTTTCTTCATAGCAACATCTAGCATCCCTACTAGGCCAAGGTCTATGTGACCATCCTTTCTAGGACAAATTACCACTCCCAAAAAGGCCACCATGAAGGCTAATCCCCGTCGGGCTTCGCATTTATCTTTGTTGCCAGCATGTGTTAATCCTGTATTGGGTTCCTCAAAACCTTTGGGGTTACCATACCGGTGATATAGGAAATGTAGTGTACAACACCCTTCCGCCAGATGGGGGTCTTGAATATCCCGACTGATGCTCAACAAATCTAAAAACCTGTGAAGAGTTACCGGCCGTGGAGCCAAAGGGTATCTACCACGGAGGTTCCCGTTGAGACCTGCGTATCCGGCGATCTCTTCTAATGTAGGTGTGAGCTCAAAATCTGAAAACCGGAATACGTTACGGGTCGGGTCCCAAAATGGTATCAGTGCCTCAATGACATCCTTCCTTGGTCTGATTTTCAATAAATCTACAAGACCGCCGAGGCTTTTAACCACAGTATCCCTGCTTCCTTTTCCCAAGTCATGCCACCACATATGGAGTTTCAAAGGGATCTCGCTCAGGACTGAGAAGGTTTCGATGTCACTTGAATTCATCCTGCACATTATTTAGGGGAACTTAATGATTTATTTTGAAAAATAGCTATTTGTGCAAAAATCCTTTATTTAGAAAACAAGGACTTGGATTTGCAAATACGGCCTTTCAGCACTTCTGGAAGGAAGATTTTAAGGCTGTTCCCGCAAACCGTTTGAAAATGACCCAGGTGGCTATTCTTGCAAAAACAGCCTTCCGGCGTCCTCTTGGGGACATTCGGCTTATTTTAAAACAAGAGTGGCATCACCCAATTTATTTGACAAAAAATTAAAATTTTGGTATTTTTTTGGCGATTTTTTGCAAAAGGGAGGTTGGACCCGATGAGGGTTGCCTACGTATCTCACATCCGGTGAGAATCAAACCAGCGTAGTTCGGTCAGATTTGCCAAAAACTATTTTGAACAACAATTTTCTTTCTATTTTTCAAATATTTTTTTTTCTATTTTTCAAAAATCCGGCAGCATTTCGGTACTATTTGGGCATTTGGTTTTTCACAACAAATGGTCACCCTCACTTAGTCCTAACACTGCTTATTTTCATAATTCACTCATTTAGACAAGCCGGTCAACATGCAAAGCCGAGCAAATAAATGCGCAAGTAGCGCATAAGATGCATCAGGATGGTCAATTCATTTCAGGTCACCTGTCCTAGACGGACCCAACCCCTGTGTTGAGTCCCCTAAGTCGAATGCACATGATGCAAACAAGCGTCCTACTAGGGATCCGGCATGAGGATTTGTTCTTCTAGGTTTAACCCTAGGTTTATTGGTCTAGACCTGGCTTACCCGAGCGGACAACTCGGGCCGAGGGGGAGGCAGCGTACCGGGGATACAGAAGCTCCGCCGGCTTTGCAACTTATCCAACCTCGTTCTAAATGGGAAAAGACTCTAAACAGAAGAGAAGCTACACGAAGTGCACCCTTCTCCATGATGTAGATGACTCAGAAAGAGGAAGGGATTCGCGACAGTTTATATATACAATTTCAACAAATATCAAAGCGGTAAAACATTTAGCACATATAGCATGGAACATGTAGAAAAAATCAGATAAAGCCAAATATAACAATTGTAGTAAGCTCGAATTCTTGAACCCTGAATCGAAATTCTGGGTTCGTTTCCCCAGTGGAGTCGCCAGAGCTGTCACACCTCCTTTTTTACACACCTACCCCGAAGGATAACGTATAAGGGAGTTTTCCCATTTAAAGTGACATTATTCGAAATGGGATTATTTATTTGTTTTTTAGAGTCGCCACTTGGGAAAGGATTGGCTTTTGGTGTCCCAAGTCACCGGTTTTAGCTTAAATCCCAAATCGAGGAAAATTATCGACTTCCCATTTGGAGTCTGCGAACCAGAAATTCTGAATAAGGAATTCTGTTGACCCGAGGGAAGGTGTTAGGCACCCCCGGATCCCGTGGTTCTAGCACGGTCGCTTAAATTATCGTAAATGGCTAAATCTGATTTTTACACATGTTCTAACCTATAGTGCAATTTTAGGAGTATTTACCGCTTTAGTTAATTTTTAGGAAAGTGAACGTCGTTTAAGAATATATTTTTGGATCGCGTCACATGAAATGCACCCGGATCATCGACACATTCTTATTCGACGTTTTTGGATTTAGATTTGGGTTGCATGAAATACACACCCATATTTAGGAAGGTAAAATTATTAAAAAGCGCACCTAAAGCGACTAACGTGTTATTATCTTTGCGGGAGGCCGTAAAATTCGCTAAACGGCCCGCCCTGAATTCTAAGTATTTTAGTATAAGCATTTAAAGAGGGCCACGCAATTTTTTGCATTTTTATTTGGCATGGCGCGCCTCGTTTGATTTTAAAAGACATCCTAAAGTAAACTATGATTTTCTATTGCATTTGTCTCTAAAGAGTCC
>NW_017674042.1:45369-68451 GCF_001879085.1 Nicotiana attenuata
ATTTAATTTTTTACCCCACTATTTCCAACTTGTTATGCAAGCAACTATCCTAAGTTTATTGGAATCTACACTACAGCCCTTCCTAGAAGGTTCTATGCCTATCACAATCCCTATTCTACCCTTAAACCTTTTCAAAAACTACCAATCCTAAAGAAAATACCCTTTTCCATGCCTAAAATACCCTCTGCATCTCCTGAAATTACTACCCAGACCAGAATGACTTTAGCCCTCTTTCTGCCCTAATTAAGCCCATCTGCTATGGCCAAATTCAACTAATTACCACTAATTGAACCAGGCGTTCCACTGAATCACTGTTAACAGCAGTCACTGATTAACCTAAAAGAAGTACTAAACATATTAAAACTGAAACACACAAGATGATTGAAGCTGATCAAAAGATAATAGACTAATAGGCAAATTAACAAATCGACGACGATTGTTAACTACACCAACAGAGGCATAACTCAAATCACAAACAAGCACTCCCTAATCGACATGAACACCAGGTCGAACTAACAATCAAGAACAGAATTAAAACAGATGAAGGATTAAAACAAGGCATTTGGCATGGGCACAACAAACAAGAGAATTGGGCTATACAATTAACAGTTATCCGATTTCAAAACTAGTAATTGCAGGCTTGATGTAAAACCTAAACACACTGACTAACCTAATCTTAACAAAAAAAAAAAAAAAAAAATCAAACACCAAAGAAAGAGGACTCATCTGTGTAACTCCCAAAGTCACATGACTCTTCAGATTTGAAATTCAACTATTTCTGGTGCGATTTGAATGCTAATGCCAACAAATTCCTCATGAGAGTGGTGAAAATGTCACGTGGTACCAATTTGGTGGGGTTTGGAGCATTTAGGGTTTTGGCCGAATCTTTGATCGGATATTTGAGCGATTCAGACCATATTCGAGACACATGGCTATGGGGGTTGGGTAGGGAAGACCAAGGCGGTCCCATGGTGTTAATTTGGGACCGTTTGGCATAACTTGCGACTTGGCCGGAAAATTTCGAATGGATATTCGACGGGTTCTGGTAAGATTTGGAGGCAACGGGTAGTGGATTTGAGTAGAGGAAGAAAAGGGGAATCTGGGGTGTAAATTTGGTGGTCATCGGAACATCGCCGCCGGCGGCGACGATTTCCGGCGGCGGCGGACGGCGGAGAGGCGGTGGAGCTAGGGCGGGGTAGAGTGGAAGACGGCGTAATTAAGGTTTGTACGAGGAAGGAAGGTTTGGTCTCCAAATTTCTGAGTAATTCGGACAATTTTATGTAAAATTTGAGATCAAGCCTGAGCCGTTGGATATGGGGGAAATGAACGGTGGTGATCAAACGACGTCAAAACGACGTCGTTTTGTCATGGAAGGGACTGGACCGGGTGGTGAATTGGGCTGGCTTGGGCTGGGGTATTTTTGCTTGGGGCTTCTTGATTTTAGCCCAAATATGGTCTTTACTTAAGACCATTTTTAATATTTCTCCTTTTTTCTTTTTCCCCTCTTTTTTTCCTTTTTTTTTTCTTTTTTTGTATTTTTCTTTTGTATTTATTTATTTTTTCTGATTTTTATAAAATGCATACGCAAAACAAAGACCTAATTAAACTATTTAAATTCCTAACATTTACTTGTAAACCTATTTTGTCACAAATGCAAAACTAGTAGTGCAAAAGACTATTTTCTTGCAATTTCTTTGTATTTTATTCTAAGACTAATTAATACTAAAATTGTGAAATTAAATCCCTAAATGCTAATGCATATTTTTGGTATTTTTATGGATTAAATGCATAAAATGAATGAAACAATTACCAAAGAATGCCACAAAACTCACACAAAATTATAAAATACTAGGAAAATTATTTTGCTTGAAATTTTGGGAATTACTGCTTAGGGCAAAAATCACATGCTCACAATGTTAGAAGTCATGCTTAGGCTATATAAAGTCACCGTTGCGACCTGCAGAGGTCGTGTACTTGCTGAATTAACTGTTATTTGTTGTCTTGTACTCAGTCATGATTTTCTTGCGTATCATACCTCCATCTCTTCTTGTTTCTTGTTGATACATGTTATTATCTCTGTTTGGGCTGATTCATATGATTTCTGAGAGCCCAAGAGACTAGGAAGGTTGATAACTGAGTGAGGACGAGGGCCTGAGGGCGAGGTATTGATACTGTAGCACGTGAGTTGTCCGTGCGGATCCTGATACGATACGGTATCACGTGAGTTGTCCGTGCGGATCTTTATATGATATTATAGTACATGAGTTGTCTGTGAAGCACGTGAATAGTCTATGCGGATTATAATGCTTGGGCTGTAGGAGCCCCTCCAGAGTTTGTATATCCCAGTGAGTACAGGTACCTATTGAGTGTGTGTACTGAGGGCTGAGAGCTGAGTGATTGAGCTGTTGTGATGAGTTGAGTGATTGTTGTCTGAGAGGTTGTACTTGCTTTCATTTGTTGTTGCACTTAGTTGCGAACAATCATTGTTGTGAAATTTCGGAAAGATTTTATATCCGGATTACTTGAACTTGAAACCGTATAAAACTGATTTGACTTAAACTGCCGGATTTGAAAGCATGATTACGAAATTACTGAAAATGAACTATAACTGTGTAGCTCGTCACTATCTTCAGTTCCTTATTTATTATTGTTACTTACTGAGTTGGATGTACTCACGTTACTCCATGCACCTCGTATGCAGATCCAGGTGTTCCCGAACACGGTGGACGTTGATCTCGTGCGTGATTGAGTATCGGAGACCTACGAGGTAGCTGTCGGCGTTCGCAGTCCTTGTCTCTCCTTTCTTGTTATCTTTTCTTTCCTGTATTGGAATTTGACACAGACTGTTGTAGGCTCTGTTTCGAGACTGGTTGTTTAGATGCTCATGACTTAGTGACACCCCGATGTCGAGCTATTTTCCGCACTTATGTTTGGGGTTTTCCCCATTTTTTTTATGAAAAACTCCGGTTATTTTGAATGTCTTAATTCATTTCTGTTAAATGTTGAAAGTGTTTAAAAACTATTGATTTGCCTAGTATCACAATAGGCGCCATCCCGATGGGTTAGGTTTTGTGTCGTAACAAATACGTATTACTTAATAATGATTAATTAATTAATTTATGTGCATATGAAAGATATTATGCCTCATATTCACTGATTTAATGTAAACATTAGGTGCGAAAATTATTTTACCATGCTATGTAAAGAGAAAGTACAACAAAAGATGATAACTAGTTATAACACTCCCAAAAACTAAAGAAAAAAGAATCAATGAGTGGATCTCTAAGTATTAGATTTCCAAGAAAATCTAATATTAGATCACCCTTTTAGAAAATAAATTAAAGGTAGAAAATATACTTTAGAGCTACATTCAGAAAATAAATTAATGTTAAAAAATATACCTTATATGAGATTACCTTTTTCTTGGGTGGTAATAGAACGTATCTACCACTTCGTAAGATGTCTTGTGTGCATTTCTTTTCATACATTTTAAAAAAATTTTTTACGATATTTTCTTTCAAATTTAACGTTGTTTATTTGAGCACTATTTAGTAAAAATTATTTTCACTGGATACCATGTTCCATAAACTCATACTATTAAATATGATTCTTGAAATTTGCCAATTTAAAGTAATTCCACCTTGCTATTTAGAGTGATTTTGTTAAGTTTGAATTGACTATACTTGACCGTTATTTAAAATTTATTAAGTTTGACTGTTTGAGATGTTTTTTCTTAAAATCACTTTTCACATAGGATTTAATCCTCTGGTAGATTATAGCTCGTAAAAACATAAGGTTATTTTAATATTCAAACTTGTGAGAGAAATTGTTGGAATTTATTTGTAATCATTTATTCGATTTAGTTTTAAATAACTATATCAAATTAATCGAATTATATATATTTAGTATGATTCAGCCATTTGTCAAGTTGTTAATTGGTACTCCCTCCGGTCCAAAATAAGTGATTTTTTGGATGTTTTCACACAGATTAAGAAATCCACCTTTTAACATTAATTAACAATGGAATTGACCATNCTGTAAACAACATTACAATTATTCCAAGTACAGCATACTTTTGGGTCCTAGACTACCCGGACAATAACATAATAGTAGCTACGCACGGACTCTCGTCACCTCGTGCGTACGTAACGCCCACAAATAGGAGCACATAACCAATTATTTCACCTATGGGGACAAATGCATAACGCCCCAAAACTAGTGTTGCTTGGTGAAAATCCCTCCTTGAGCTCTCCAAAATAGTCCAAGACAAATGAAAGAAATGAAAGAAATGGGCTAAAACTCGTGTTCAAAACTATCTGTCCAGGCTTCGTCGAGTTGTACCTTACACTGTGCAAGTTGTACATCCTATTACCATTTTCCCCTGCTGTACACCTTTTATTAAAATGCCCATAACTCCTTGTGAAAATATCCAAATGACAAACGGTTTGAAGATTTACAAACTAAATTCAAAGATCTTTCATTTGATAGGTTGTACACCATGTAACTCCTTATATATTCCGAGATATGAGCTTCTAAAGTAGGTTCCATGCATCAGAAAATTCTGTCGAAACTGCTCCACCAACCATTTTCAATCGATCATAACTTTCTGATAAAATGTCCAAATCATGAATGGTTTAACTTTCTGGAAACTATAATGCAAGGGCAACAAATTTTATGTTTTACAAATTTCAGATTCCTTATAGATTTCGAGATATAAGCTTCCAAAGTAGCCTCCTCGATTGCACCATTCCTGTCCAAAACAGCAGTTGCAGCAGATTTTCAGCAGCTTTAAAGTTCCGAAATCAATCCGTTAGCCTTCTGAAATCCACCCGTGACCCTCGGGACTTCAACCAATTATACCAACATGTCCCAAAATACAATAAGAACTTAGCCGAGGGTTTTAATCACATCAATCAACGTCAAAATCATGAATCGTGCTTCAATCCAAACTTTATGAACTTTGAAATTTCAAACTTCTACATTCGATGCCGAAATCCGTCAAATCACGTCCGATTGACCTCAAATTTTGCACACAAGTCATATTCGACATTACGGTTTCGGAATTGGAATCCGACCCCGATATCAAAAAGTCAAACTCTCGGTCAAACTTCTCAAAAACCTTCAAATTTCTATCTTTAGCCAAATGACTTCAAGATGACCTACGGACCTCCGAATTCACTTCCGATCGCGCTCCCAACTCCAGAATCACCATACGGAGCTATTCCCAGACTCGGAATCCCAAACGAACATTTATAACCCTGAAATGTACTTCAACCCAAACTTATGAAATTCCTCCAAAATGCTAACTTCCACAATAGGCACCAAAACGTTCCCGGGTCTTCCAAAACCCGATCCGGACATACGCCCAAGTCCAAATTCATCATACAAACCTGCTGGAACCTTCGAATCCCGATTCCGAGGTCGTTTACTCAAAAATCTAATCTTAGTCAATTCTTTCAACTTAAAGCTTCTGAAATAAGAATTCTCTTTTCAAATCAACTCTAAACTTCCCGAAATTCAATTCCGACCACTCTTACAAGTCATAATACTTGAAGTAAAGCTGCTCATGGCCTTAAACTGCTGAACGATGCGCTAGAGCTCAAAACGACCGGTCGGATCGTTACAAGACCAAAGTTGGTCGCTCTTTTTTGATTAATAATAAATAAAAAAAACGTAATTTACATGTTGCGACAAACTTTGGTCGCCAAAGTTATATTATTAAAATACTATAGCGACCAAAGTTGGTCGCTTTTTCTTTACCCGGAATATTTGGTCCTTTTATCTTGGAGACCAAAGTTGGTCGCTAATTGGCGACCAATTTTGGTCCCTAAGGTAAAGGGACCAGCTTAATATCGACCAGGCCTGTTTGGTCGCTTTTTGGTCGCTTTTTGGCCTATAAGTGACCAACTTTGATCGCTTTTCCCGGTCGCTTTTTTCCGGATTTCTAGTAGTGAATAAAACAATTTTCAAGAGCCGAAACTAAACTTATTTGCACATATGAAACTCTGGTATTAATGTGAAAATGAAAAAGACAATGACAAAGCTTGCATTAATTCTTTGCGTAAGAAATACAAGATACAACCATAGAAATATATCATTTTAATTAATAAGATACAAAGGTAACCAAGATTATGCATGGACAAAGAAAATTTGTTCTTTTTCAAGGACAAAATTCCCTTCTTTATTCTTGTGATTATCGCCAGATGGGGCTGCCACAAATTTCAAGCCAACAATCTGCCCACAACAACAACAAAATATATCTGCAATTGTGTGCATTGCAGAATGTATCATTTTCTCCTCATTAGGTCCAAAAGTTATATTTACCACATTGCTGAATAAGTATGATTTTTCCTTGTAGCAAATAAAATTCTTTAACATAAGGTTACTAGTAAGGGCAAGTTGGGTTTTGCAGACTCTGCAGTTAACAGTTCTGCCTTCAAGATCTACCAAAAATAACCTCCCCATCTTTTACACTAAGGTAAGAGCAGAGATTTGAGGCTTAGTAATAGAATAGAAGAGAAGAGAAAATAGAATAGGATAGAATAGAGTAGATGGTCTCCTATTTAAAGCAAAAAAAGAAATGGAATCCTTGAGTAGTAGATCTCCAGTATCAGATTCTTTTGGAAATATAATAATATTAGACACCTTCTTTTAATAAATTAACTTATTCAACACATTTTATGATTTGTATGATTTTATATTTGCTTAGGTAAATATGACGCTCATTTATCTATGTCACGACTTAATTCAATTATAAGCCATGATAGCGTCCAGCACCGTTGCCAAGCAAGCCAACAATGAACAATCTTGTGACTTCCCTTTTTAATAGGTTTTCCAAGTAAATAACTTTCCTTAATTTAAAAGATCTAATAAATAACAGGTTTAAAATAATTAAAACGAAAGCAGTTGAGTGCAATCATAACCATAGAATAAAACCAAAACCACAAGCCTACTAGTGTGTGCCAAGATTTGGTGTCACAAGTGTATGTACAAATGATTACTACTCTACTGTCTGAAATGAAATAGACAGAACAATAAACAAAAGAAAAACTCCGACTGTTGCAGAACGGCTCGAAAGACAGCTTACCGTGTATTCTCGTAACAGGGATCAAGTATGCGCGCAGGACTGATATTCAGATGCACCTGCCTCAGATCCTGCACATAATTGAGTACAGAAGTGTAGCGTGAGTACATAAACAACATGTACCCAGTAAGTATCCAGTCTAAACTCGAAGAAGTAGTGACGAGAAGTCGATGTTGACACTTACTATGAGCTAACAATAAGATGTCAAAATAATAACTAAGCATGGATTACATTAATATAGCAGAAAAGTCAATAACAGAAATAATAAACACTTTTCCGGCTAAGAATATATCTCAAGTTTATTTTCCATCATTTACCAATTTATATCTCAAGTCAATGAACAATATCAATTATAAATGGGTTCCAAAGATTTATCACGCGCAAATTATGCTGAGGTCGTACGGCTCGATTGTCACCACCCAACCCGATGGGCCGCGACGGGTACCCGGTACCTTACTCATCCGAGTACCGACGTAACGCATCTTTCGTATCCTGGGTAAATGAGCTAGAGAGATTATTGTGAGATAAGTAGAATAAAACATGGGGAAACTCGACGTTGGACGGCCCAACATGTAATCCAAACTTATACATATGACATACGGGCCAATAAGGCTGACATGATCCTTTATATACTCAAAACATAGGCCGACAAGGCCATACAAGAATCCGTATACATAACATATGTCTACAAGCCTCTAGGAATACATAATATCATAAGGGTCAGGACAGATCCTCACCGTACCGATCAATACATGTACTAATCATACTAACCAAATAAGCAACTACGGAGCAAATGGAGCGCACCAACATTTTCCGCTGAGCTGATAGCCTACTTGGAGGACTCTCGACCTATCTATCGGGACCTGCAGGTATGAAACGCAGCGTCCCCAGGAAAAGGGACGTCAGCACGAATAATGTACCGAGTATGTAAGATACGTAAATAGTACATAACAGACATGGAAGAAATATAGAGTAAATGACTCAACCTGTAAGTCTGGATAACTCTGTAAATCATAAAATAATTATGGATATTCGTATGAATGTCATGTCTTGCATAGGTACATGCGTTCGTAACATCATCAAGCCTCTGAGGGCTTCCCATCATATCATCTCGGCCACTATGGGCAAAATCATCAACGTATACCAGCTGATCAGGTTGTGGTGCGTATATAACACCATAACCTTTTC
Source organism: Nicotiana attenuata (assembly GCF_001879085.1). Taxonomy (NCBI): domain Eukaryota; kingdom Viridiplantae; phylum Streptophyta; class Magnoliopsida; order Solanales; family Solanaceae; genus Nicotiana; species Nicotiana attenuata. Next base: position 53,642 of record NW_017674042.1, read on the forward strand.
CCATATCCCATATATATATATATATATATATATATATATATATATATATATATATATATATATATATATACGCGTATATAACTCCATCTAGTCATGGGTCAATGTGCATGTATAAATGCATGAAATGCATATGAAATACGTTAATAAAATCTCTCGGTACGTCATACGACCATTATGCCTCTGATTAATATCATGACTTTACCAACTTACGTATTTTTGAGGCCCATGAATAGATGATAGAATAATATGACACATGGGAAAATACGAATATATACATCTCTAGAATTTCTATGAATAGAGTAATTTATGTAAGTTGTGGATTTGCTCGTTTCGTTTGTATCGTATGGATCATGCCAAATAGAACGAAGGGATAGCCTTAACATACCTGGAGTAGGAAAACTTCGTATGATATTCTTGGAAAAGGTTGCACCATACTTCTTTAGAACGACAAAATTTCTCCGTTGCTAAGACTCTAAAATTCACGTTGGATTTTCTTTTGTAAGAATTTGTTGCAAGAAGAATATTGCTAAGATTGTAGTTTCTTGAAAATGAGATTTTGTTGAATCTCATCAGAATGGCTAACGTTCTTTTGCCACGTTTGATTGTAATATTTGATATGAAAAATACTTGTAATAAAATGAAGGTGTAATTGACACATTGTTGCCACTTAATAAAATTTTATCAAGAGTCATATAGATAAAGAGTGGATTGCTGCCACGTTACTCTTTCCCCATCTTATTTAATTAGTTCTTTAATTAATTGGATAATATCTCATTATCCAATAATTAACCAATTACCCGTATAATTAAGAATTGTCTCAAATTACTTAAAATACTACTCATTTCTCACATACATTATACACCTTACTATCATGGTCATGTGGTACCTTGTATGACACTAGTCCATAAATGTCGGATATTATTCCCAGCCCGTATTTTAGCCCAACATGCCAAACTTTGACAAAATTTATTTTTCTTGACTTGCTTCCCCTCTCACCTTCACGAATTTAATCATCACTTGTTTGAAATAGCGTAATCCTTATAATATCCAAATATTCTTTACCTTGTACTGATGTTAATTACCTTATGACAAATTCAACGTACTACACTACAGGGTGAAACATCGTCATAATTTAATAATGTGAAGTGTAACATCATCGTAATGTAATACCGCAGGACGAAATATCGACGTAATATTGCGGGGCGTAACATCATTCCCCCTTTAGAATATTCGTCCTCAAATGTTGACTGATGCCCTTATCATTTTCATAACTTATAGCTCTTGTGAATACCTTAATACTCTCCTTGCCATTTAGGCAGTTGTTCTGTGAATAAATCCAAAGGCCAGGGCATTCCCCCCTTTAGGCCTCTTTCCCACGCCATGACTTGTGATCTAATTCCTTCCAATTTCGTAACTGTTGCTACCTTCTATCATGCAGCCTCTACGATACTGACCTTGTAAGTGTGCCTATGCGACTCTTATCTCCTTTTTTCTCCAGCTTTTAGCCAATCTCTAGGCCTTACTTTGTAAATATATACAAGGCTTAATAGGATGCCTCTCTGGGCATCTATAGGTGTACTGAAGTTCTTCGCTCGGTACTTTGTAGAACTTGCGAATATGGCTATATCTTATTTCATAGACCTGGTTATCCATCCATATGACTTTACTGCACCTAGGTAAGTCATACTATACCATAACTCTTACTTTGGTTTATCGTTACTGAGGTCTGCAACCAACTCCAGGTTACTCTCATTATTTATCCTTAAGACTGATGGTCTAATTTCATCTCATATCCATCTACTGTTGATTTACCTTAATGTTGATTCATCATCTAACACTGATAACTTGATCTTTTTATGTAACACCGCCGCTAGCTCTCGCGTCTCATTGGGGACATCTGGACTAATTAGACTGATCCACCTAGGGGTGATACAATACCATACTTCCATAACCGTTTTTCATAGCATCCCAATGTGGTTACCTTATGTGGGTATTTTAATCCTGTAAACTTCATGAAATCATTACTCAATCGAAGGCCCAAACATCATCGTTTATCTATCACAATTACACCCTCAGGCAGCATTCCATCTTTTCTAAATGCTACTAGTCTTAGACTCTTTTGAGTTCATTCAGGCTATATTGAGCTTTCTATAACTTAGAGGGACCATCAACTCCTTTGTTTTCATGGGTTTAATCCCGAGGACATATCCATTGTCGTCACCTTTTCCCTTGCCTTCTTCTTATCCTTACTCTTGTCTTTCTAAAGTCGTTCTATCATACTTTAGCTTGCGATTGATTCCCTTATGCTTTTATGGAACATCAAGCGAGACATCGCATCGTCTCTAACTCTCCTTTTACTCTTTAATTAAACCTTTCGGTACTTAGAAACCATGGGCTGGAAGGTATGCCACTGATGACGCTGCTATCATTCCTGGATATTGGATCCCAATGCTTCTAGTCTTTTACCTGATGTATATACCACTCTCATCCTTCTATACTTGAGTATCTCGTACGTTGTTCATCTTTACCTTACTTACCTTAAAATCTCGCACCGTATCTTCTATCAATTTCATAACCTCCCTTTCATATAGGTATGATTCACATTCACAACTTGAAGCTTTATTATAATATTATAATCCGGTGGGAGCTTCATACTGATTTCTTATGAGGCTGTTGCTTTTCTAACTGGATTTATCGTAAAGCCGTTATAGAATATGGTTGTTATACTATATCTCTTGTTCCTCTGATATTAAGGATGATTCGGCAATGTTCCCGATCACGATTTCTATTATTCTCTAGGTCCAATAATCAGACTCCTGATTTACTTAGTTGATGTAACTTTTTAGTTTCCTCTTCCTCCTGATCAATCTTTATGTAGTCTTAAGCTATCTCCCGATACCTTAGCCTTTCATGGGCGTTAGGGAGTATTCATGATGTAATCTTCTAACAATTCAATCCTTTGTCTATGACCTGGACTCAATTCTTTCCTTTAACTTATACCGGAGTCTTCTATAGCAGTATATGCTGCATGTATAAAACTCTGAACCCTTAAGTGCTTCATAACGTAACCAATTCTGGATCATTGATCGAATAATTTCTTTCGTTCTGTCTTAGTTTTCTTTCAACGTAAGCTATTACTTTTCCTGGTCTTTCCGCCCCCTTGTTGCGTCCATACTTAGCTTATCTTAGTGCACATACATGCCAGAGTTTTCGTGCAACTCATATCTCGAATATTACTTTTAATTTTACTCCCCGTTTATTAGCCACGGTAGGTTCCACTTTCTTTTGGAGTGCTTACAATGTTGTTGTGAGACTGTTGTTACACGACCATTTCCTCTTTAGGTCGTTGTGCTTAAGTTGAAGCCTTTTTCCTTATTTCTTCAGCTAGTCTCTAGTTGTAGTACTTAGGGAGAACTCTTGACTCTCATAAAGCTGTGAGCTTGTACGGACCTTTTGATGTCCTTTCTTGCCTATAATCATCCGTAGTTGCTTACCTCCATGCCCTTGTGCTTGTAGGGTTGCTTCTGAACTGATATTTTGACTGCCTTCCCAATGGCACTTTTCTTTTATCCCCGTAACATGCATACGGTACCTTTAACTACCCCAACTCCTATCTAAATATTTCTTAAGGATCACGATGTCATAACTGCGAGGTTGAGTTCCCCATATTGGTGTTCCCTATGTTTATCTTGCACGATCTGTTGATTTGTCTATATCCAGCCATAACTAGGCTCTTCCTGAATCAACTACTAACTACTCGTTTGCCCATTCTCATATCAATATTCCGTGTAATCTTTCTTGGGTTATTTCCTTGTCTTAACTTACCTCGTATACTGGCTCCTTATCTGTCAATAACATCCCGGGCAGGAACCCTTACTTCCTCTTTTTTTGTCGTCGTGCTTACATAACGTTCTGTAATCATGGCATATCTGTGGCATTTGGGTAAGTGCAATCTCATCCCTTTCTCATTTTTTTCGCATTCTTCCTTTAATATTCCATATTCCACCCTTTAGGGGAGTACTAAGAGTTGGAGCTACAACGAACTGCCTATAGATGTTTTCCTCTCCATCTTTGGCGTCCTTTTGCATTATCAATGACCCTTACTCGCCCTGCGGTAATCCTTCTGTACCAAGGATAACAAAATTCCTCACTCGCAATGGTGACACTTAGTGTAGCTAGCACATATAGTCCCTTAAGCTTAACTTTGCTCACATTGCTTGCTTTAGGGAAGCGTTTTCCTAAATGACCATCCTCTGAATTCATCATGGATCTTCTATTGTTGTCCATTCTATTACTGCCGTAATGCAATCAGAAATTCTCATGATGCTGACTATTATCAAATCACTCAACTCCTAATTCATGTTTAGTTTATCTTGTTCACCAGTCCATACAGATTTCTATTACTCTGGGGTCTAACTTTTCCTTCTATTAATCGCGTAAGAGTTGCGAACTTATTTCTCAAAATGAGGATATGACTTTATGGCCTATACTCTTTTGTTGTCTCAAGGCCTGTCACCTATCGTCTTTTCCTTCTCTTGACTATAGACTCTGTAATATTGTCATCTTTTTGACCTACCCTTGTCATCCATGTATCACATCTTACTCTTAATGCTTCATTAACTCTCTTCTTATTTCCTGCTAACATTTCTGTCTATTACTTTATTGTGAAAACTTCAATAAGATATTCTTTTGCTTTTAGCTCCCCTTTGCTCCATTCACTGGCTCTTCGAGTTGCCTAGCATTATCTCTTTACTAGGGACGGGAGTCATACTAAGATAATATTTATCCTTTCCAGGCCTCCAGTGCCTATCTTTGTAACACGCATATTTAGCTGTACTATTTTAGAGTGCACCATCTAGGTGTCTCACAAGAAGATCCATTACCACGTTTGCACTATCCTTCAGAAATGTCAACTAACTCTACCAATCCATCCACTATTTTGGGTTACTCTAACCCAGCCGGATCTTGATAACCCGTCCTTCTCTTAAAATATATCTGTTAGCTCCCATAGGGAATAACTGAGATCGGTGTGGCCGATTGTACATACATCTGTTACTGTTGAAGGTAACTCAAAATTCTTATATCTCCCTTCCTGGATGGTAAATAATGATAATCTTTATTAACTGGGTACCTTGCACCCTTCTTCACCTTGCTTCTTTTACTTGCTGAAACTTGTGCCTATCTTCCGATTCTGTTATTCTTTTTTACCGTAAGAGTGGATAAGTATTCTTTCCTTAAAGCTCCTTATCAAGAACCTTACACCTTTTAGTACACGCATGATTTGCTGAAGACCTCATATTTACTGATCATAAGCAAGATGCAAATTCGAGTTCCTCTAACTCAACACTTCCAAAGCTATATCTCTTATCGACCGTCTTTCTGAATGTAGGCATCATCTTATTACGAATAAAATAAAAGTTCGAAATTTGAATTCTTATAAGTGAGCTCTACCACACGATCTAGAGTAAGAAGAAAGAGTGACAGTCCTAAATATCCTGTAGCATTCTGCTTATAAGTGTGGTGCACGACACACCTATAAACAAGACTCTACTAAACAAGGCTTGTAGACTCCCTAGGACAGAACTGCTCTGATACCACTTTTGTCACGACCCAACCCGATGGGCCACGACGGGTACCAGGTACCTTACTCATCCGAGTACCAATGTAATGTAACTTTCGTATCTTGCTATCGTAGGTAAATGAGCCAGAGAGGTTATCATGAAATAAGTAGAATAAGACGTGTGGAAATACTCGGCGTTGGATGGCCCAACATGTAATCCAAACTTATACATATGACGTACGGGCCAATAAGGCCGACATGATCCTTTATATACTCAAAACATAGGCCTACAAGTCCATACAAGAATCCGTATGCATAACATCTGTCTACAAGCCTCTAGGAATACATAATATGACAAAGGTCGGGACAGAGCCCCGCCATACCAATCAATACATGTACTAATAATACTAACCAAATAAGCAACTCCGGAGCAAATTGAGCGCACCAACATTTTCCGCTGAGCTGATAGCCTACTTGGAGGACTCTCGACCTGTCTATCGAGACCTACGGGCATAAAATGCAGCATCCCCAGACAAAGGGACGTCAGTACAAATAATTTACCGAGTATGTAAGGCACATAAATAGTACATAACATACATGGAAGAAATATAGAGTAAATGACTCAACTTGTAAGTCTTGATAACTCTGTAAATCATGAAATAATTATGCATATTCGTATAAATGTCATGTCGTGCATAGGTACATGCGTTCATAACATCATTAAGCCTCTGAGGGCATCCCATCATATCATCTCGGCCACTGTGGGAAAAATAATCAACGTATACCAGCTGATCAGGTTGTGGTGCGTATATAACACCGTAACCTTTTCCCATATTCCATATACATATATATATACATACATATATATATATATATATACATACATATATATATATATATATATGCGTATATAACGCCATCTGGTCATGGGTCAATGTGCATGTATAAATGCATGAAATGCATATGAAATGCGTTAATAAAATCTCTCGGTACGTCATAAGACCATTATGCCTCTGATTAATTTCATGAAATAAACTTTACCACAACTTACGCATTTTTGAGACCCAAGAACAAATGATAGAATAATATGACACATGGGAAATGTGATGACCCTAAAGGTCATCTCTTGTTTTAGAAGTCAAAATAGTGTTCCAAGGTTTCATCTCACCTTGATTTGCGTGCGCAGTCCGGGCGCATTTTCGGAAAGCCTTTATGTGAAATTTTAGAAAAATAATGAAATTGGCCTTTAAAATTGATTAAAGTTGACTTTGGCCAACATTCTTGGTAAACGGACCCGGACCCATGATCCGATGGGCCCGTAGGGTCTGTAGTAATATATGAGACTTGGGCATATGCCCGGAATCGAATTCCGAGGTCCCAAACCCGAGAAAAGAATTTTTAAAGAAAATTGTTTGCTGGAAAATATAAAGGTTTCTAGAAGTGAAATGATACATTCTTGATGGTATCGGGCACGTATCTTGGTTCCGGAGCCCGGTACAAGTTTAAAATAATAATTAAGTTAAATCTGTGAAATTTGGTAAGAATCGGAATTGGTTTGGTATAAATCGGACTTATAGTTGAGAAAATGAAAATTTCAATGTTCTTAGGTAATTTCATGAATTTGAGGTTAAATTCATAGTTGTTGATGTTATTTTGATGATTTGATCGCACAAGCAAGTCTGTATGATGTTTTTAGACTTGCGTGCATGTTTGGTTTGAAGCCGCGAGGGCTCTGATGAGTTTTGGATAGGCTATGGGGTGAATTGGACTTAGGAAGTTTCAGATTTTTCATCTGGTATGTGTTGCAGGCTCTGATCTCACAATTGCGAGGTCAGATGTCGCAATTGCGAGCCTATTAGGCCTAGGAATTGCAAGGACTTCATCGTAATTGCGAGGAAGTCTGGCCAACATTTGATCGCATTTGCAATCTTCCCCTTCGCAAATGCGAAGTCATCAGGGGAGGTCAGTCATCGCAATTGCGACTAATTGTTTGCAATTGCGAAGAGAGCAGGGCAGACCTACATTCTCATTTGCGAAGCCTGGGTCGCATTTGTGAACCTGTCAACGCAAATGCGATAACTGCGCCTGTGTAAATTCCAACTTAGACGGGATTTTTTTTTCAAACTCCCTCAAACCCTAAGCTCTCTTGGGCGATTTTCCAAAGAAAGGTTCTTCCCCAAATCATGGGTAATCAACTTCTAACTTATTTTCTTCAATCTATAACATCTTTTTACATGATTTCACTTCAAAATCAGGATTTTTCATGGGAAATTGGGTGTTTTTGGATAGAAGTTAGGATTTTCAAATTTTGGGGATTTGGACCTCAATTTTAGGTCCTATTTCAAAACTAATTTTATATTTGAGTTCGTGAGTGAATGGGTGATCGGGTTTTTGTTCGAACTCCGGGTTTTGGCCAAGCGGGCCCGGGGTTGATTTTTGATTTTTTGGGAATTCAATGGAAATCTATTTTCATGCATTAGAATTGGTTTATTTAGCATTTATTAACGTTATTAAACAAATTGTGACTAGATACAAGCGAATTGAAAGTGGAACCGAGAGGTAAGCGGTAGTAGAGGCTTAATTTGTCTGTGGAATCGAGGTAAGTGTTTGGCCTAACCTTAGCTTGAGGGAATAGGAGTTGTGGTCTATTTGCTATGTTTTTGTATCGAGTACGACGTATAAGTGTGGTGACGAGTATCTATACGTTGGTGTCAAGCATGCCCGTGAGTCTTATATCATGATTTTGTGAACCTCTTATGTACCAATCATGCTCAATTGATGATTAGTAATGTTGAACATAGCTTAGGAAAGTTTCTTGGTAATTGACTATTGTTGAGTATTGACTCAAATTGAAGTTTCATTTTGTAAATAAATTGTTGAAACGAGATTGGTTATAGCTGAATCCCTTGCCAGGATGTTTTGTCGATATTGTTGATTCCCTTGCCGGGGTGTTATTTTTGATATTGTTGATTCCCTTGCCGGGGTGTTATTTTTGATATTGTTGATCCCTTGCCGGGATGTTATTGTTGATATTGTTCATTCCTGATTTTTAAGCTTCAATACCACACAAGAGGGGGGGGGGGGTGATTTGTGTGGTACCCAATTTTTGCTTATCTGAACTATAGAAGAACCTGGTTCTTCTAGGTGTTCCAACTACTAGTGTTTGCAGAATAATAAATACAAAAAATAAAAGACACAGAGATTTTTACGTGGAAAACACCTGGCTCAAAAGGTGAAAAAACCACGACCTACTACTCAGTAGGATTTTCCCAAACTTCCACTAAAATCACTGAGCCAAAATAGCATTTACAAAAACTCTTTGTAAACCTAAGGATTAACTCTAATCCCGTTGTGGCACACAACCTCAACTGTTGCAACAACTTCAAGTTAGCTATAACTTGAACACTCTAGGTACCTAATACAATTGCTTCTATGAAAGCTGAAAGGTACAATTTTAAACCACCTACTACAATTGAACTAGAATAAAAGATAGACACAGTGGAACTGGTTCTTCTATCTCGTTCAAGTAGCTTCAGGAGTGCACACTCAAATCATACATAAATTGCTTGCAAAATCGCCTTGCTCTTTTGCTCTCAATTTAGTTTAACTTCTGCGTATGTGCATTACCTGTAAAAGAGAACAACACTGACATTTAATAGGTTAGTAATCAGAGTTTGATTGGGACTCAATTTCTGCTCTTCTATCGTGGAAGAGTTCATGATGATCTCAAACTCTAACGCTATCTTCATCCTAGATTGTGTTCTCTTCATATAAGGAGACTTTCTCCCCTTATCTAATATGCAACCTTTTCGATCAGATCAGGAGATATTGCTGCTTGATCAGTAGGTCTTATCTCCTTCACGTGCATCTCACATGTATAGGTGTGACGATCCGACCAGTCGTTCATGAGTTACCGCTCCGTTTCCCCCCATTTCTGCTTCTTTATGCTTCGTTATCCATGTTTTATGTGATCAAGTTGATTAGTTTGCGTTCGAAGTGGTTTTGGTAAGAAATGAGACACTTAGTCTCTTTTAAGAAGGTTTAAGTTGGAAAAGTCAACCGGATATTGACATATGTGTTAGAGGGCTCGGATGTGAGTTCCCATGGTTCGGTTAGCTTCGGGAGGTGATTTGTGACTGAGGAGCGTGATCGGAATTGGTTTTGGAGGTCCGGTGTAGAATTAGGCTTGAATTGGCGAAGTTAGTATTTTGGCGATTTCCTGTTGGTAGGTGAGATTTTGATCCGAGGGTCGGACTGGAATTCTGAGAGTTGCTGTAACTTCGCTATGTCATTTGGGATGTGTGCGCAAAATTTCAGGTCATTCGAACATGGTTTGGTTGGGTTTTTGATCAAAAGCGTGTTTCGAAAGTTTTTAGAAAACTTAGGCTTGAATTCGATGTGAATTGGAGGATTTGGTGTTGTTTGAGGTGTTTTGATGATTGGAACAAGTTTGAATGAGGTTTTAGGATGTGTTGGTGCTTTTGGTTGAGGTCCCGCGGGCCTCGGGTGAGTTTCGGGTGGTCAATCGGATCATTTTTGAAGTTTAAAAGTTGCAGATTTTCATTTCAGGTGTTGCAGAGATTTATCTCTTCCCGTTCGCGAGAGGAGTCTCGCGTTCGCGTAGATGGAATTTGGAAGGCTAGGATTTATACCTTCACGTTCGCGTTTGAGTTCTCGCGTTCGCGTATAAGGACTTGGGTCCACTGGAAAATTGTTCTTCGCGTTCGCACCTGGGGCTCGCGTTCGCGTTGGTTTGGGGATTGAAGCATCGCGTACGCAGGACCCTGTCACGTTCGCATAGGGTTATTTTTGAGAAATTTAAAAGTGTGCTTTGCATTCGCGAGGTTTGCCGCGATCGCGATGAAGGAATCACAGAGCTGGGCAGAAAGTTTATAAGCATTTCATCCGCAATGTTTAGTCATTTTTCCTCCATAGCTGAGCATTTTGAGAGCTTTCTGAAGGTGATTAAAGAGGGATTCAAGGAGAATTGATTGGAGGTAAGTTTTATGAACCAAAAATGTGATTCTATTGTGAAATTAACCTAGAAATTCATGGAACCTAAGCAAAAAAAAATGGAAGAACTAGGGCTTGGGATTTTGAACTTTTGAATTGGGATTTGAAGGACCATTTGGGGTCGGATTTAAGAACTTTTGATATGTATGAACTCGTGGCGAGATAAGGAACCCGTTGATGTGAAAATTTCTGAGTTTTGAGAAGTGGGCCCGGGGCTCGGGTTTTGCTAATTTCGGAATTTTTGATATTTTTCGATTGTTTTCGCTTGGGCTTTGTTCCCTTAGCATATTGTGACGTATTCGTTCTGGTTTTGGTTAGATTCGACGCGCGTGGAGGCCGATTTGAGGGGCAAAGGCATCACGAGCTAGAGATTTAGCCGATTCGAGGTGAGTAATGACTGTAAATGATGTCCTGAGGGTTTGAAACCCCGGATTTGCACATCGTAGTGCTATATTGAGGTGAGACACGTGCTTGATGATGAGCTACGTGCTGATGATTGGGGACTGTGACTTGGTCCGTCCCGACTGATGATTTTACCGCGTATTTGACTGAAACTTATTTGTTATCATTATAATTGGGCTGATTGCAATACTTGGGCTACGTGCCAACTATTTGAACCCTCCGGGGATTTTTATCACTGTTTTCCTCACTGTATTGATTTATTACTAGAACTCAGTCCTGCTGTTTTTCACTGTTTTACAACTCAGCCACTTTTATTCAGTTTTCGAGACTTAAATGATATTTCTAAATGTTGTTTTGGGCTGAGGGCTACTGTTTACTAATGCCCAAGGGGCTTGTGATGATTTTTCGGACTGAGTACGGCCGAGGGCCATATGTGAGGATATACTTAGTGATATGAGGCCGAGGGCCCGAGATACATTTATACGCCACGAGGTGGCTTGAGTGATGTGAGGCCGGTGCCGAGTGCCGAGAGATGATGCCACGAGGTGGCTTGATATAGCACTTGGGCTGTAAGGGGCCCCTCCGGAGTCTGTACACCTCCAGTGAGCACGGGTACCCATGTGATCTGAGAGTGAGCCCGAGGGGCTGATACTATACTGAGAGTGAGCCCGAGGGGCTGATACTGTTCTGAGTGATTGATACTGTGCCCGAGGGGAAGATTTCTATTTGTTATTTACTTGTCAAATTACCTGTTTTACTTGTTAAAAAGGGATTTCACTTGATTACTTCATTGATTTACTATTTAAAGTGATTTTACTGCTTCTGTATAGATTACTTTGTGTTTTCGCCTGTTTTCTTTCTTTCAGCCATTATTTACATTTATTGCTCACTAGGTCGGAGTACTCACATTACTCCCTGCACCGTGTGTGCAAATTCAGGCATAGCAGGTCCCGCTCCTGAGTGTTGACTCGTCCCAGCTCAGGCGGATCTTCAAGGAGACTTTAGGTAGCTGCTGTTGTTCGCAGCCCGGAGCTCCTCTATCTATATCTTTACTTTCCATTCTAGTATTGAGACTCTGTAGTTACATTTGAGAGATTTGTTATCTTATACGCTCGTGACTTGTGACACCCCGGTTTGGGCTGTGTCGGGATGGTTTCCCCTTACTGTTGTCTATGTTTCCGCGTATTTATTTCTAGTAAATCATACTTTAAACTATTTTGTGATCATTAATTGCTTCAAAGGTGTGTTGTATTGGTTCGGCTGGCCTTGTCTTCATGAGAGGCACCATCACGACCGGGTTCGGGGTTAGGGTCGTGACAAGTTGGTATTAGAGCCTAGGTTACTAGGTCTCACGAGTCATGAGCGGGTTTAGTAGAGTCTCGCGGATCGGTACGGAGACGTCTGTACTTATCCTCGAGAGGCTGCAGAACCTTTTAGGAAACACTTCATATTCTTGAAATTCTTGTCGTGCGAACTTGTTGACCCGAGGACTAAACTTCTGTTATCCTATTCTCTCACAGATGGTGAGGACGCGAGCTACCGGACGAGGTGGACGACCACCAGTGCCACCCACTGAGGCCACCAAAGGTCGTGGACGCGGTCGTGGTCGTGGCAGAGGCAGAGCAGCGAGGGCAGCACCTGTTGATCCACCAGCTACCCCAGCTCCGGATCAGGCTCCAGCAGCACCAGTTCAGGCACCAGCTGTGCCCATCGTGATTCCGGGCCTATTGGAGGCCTTGGCACAGATCTTGACAGTTTGCACTGGCCTGGCTCAGGCAGTTTCAGCCACCACATCAACATCCACTTCACAGGCCGGGGGAGGCAATCAGACCCCCGCTGCTCGCACACCTGAGAAGGTAGTGCAGGGACTACAGACGCCGGAGGCACCTCTAGCCTAGCCGATTGCACCAGCTCAGCAGTTCATGGTACCAGTTATGCCGGATGATGAGCAGCGTCGTCTTGAGAGGTTCGGTAGACTCCAGCCTCCGTCATTCAGTGGTGCTGAGGGCGAGGATGCCCAGGGTTTTCTGGATAAGTGTCAGCGGATGCTCCGCACAGTAGGGATTCTTGAGTTTAGTGGTGTGGCATTTACTACCTTCCAGTTTTCTAGGGCTGCATTCACTTGGTGGGAGGCGTATGAGCGGCGTAGGCCGGTTGGTGCAACGCCCCTTACTTGGCAGCAGTTCTCCACTCTCTTCTTGGAGAAGAATGTACCGCAGTCCCGTAGAGAGGAGCTGTGTAGACAGTTCGAGTGGTTGAGACAGGGGGATATGACTGTGTCACAGCACGAGTCGAGGTTTTCTGAGTTGGCTCGTCATGCCATCTGGTTGGTTCCGATAGATTGAGAGAGGATCAGGAGATTTGTGGATGGTCTTACTTATCAGCTCCGTATTCTTATGACCCAAGAGAGGGTATCTGGTGCTACGTTCGAGGAGGAGGTGGATATTGCCAGTGAGATTGAGTCGGTTCACCGACAGGAGCGAGAGGAGAGGGAGGCCAAGAGGCCTCGAGGATCGGGCAGTTACAGTGGTGCTCCTTCGAGGGGCCAGTTCCAGCATGGTAGAGGTTGTTCTTTCAGGCCTGCTCAGTCAGCCCGTCCAGAGTATCGAGGGGCATCTTCAGGTCGTGGTTATCATGGGTCTCAGCAGGGCCAGCCTTCACTCAGCGCCCTCCCAGCTCAGAGCTCATCTCGTGCCCCATCGGCTTAGGGTTCTTCTATGCCGAGTGCATCTGCTAGTCACTCAGGTGCGAGGGGTTCCCTTCAGTCCTCTTCTCCAGTACCTGGGAGTTGTTTTGAGTGTGGAGAGTTTGGGCATGTGTGGAGGCAGTGTCCTCGCCGTGTTGCTAGCTCGTCTCAGCAGAGGGGTCAGCCCTCGACTTCTGCTCCAGTTACTTCACCACCCACCCAGCCAGCTAGGGGTGGAGGTCAGGCAGCCAGAGGTCGCCCCAGAGGGGGAGGTCGATCAGGCGGTGGCCAGGCCCATTTTTATGCTATCCCAGGCAGATCCGATGTCATCGCTTCCGATGCTGTCATTTCAGGTATTATTTCAGTCTGCCACAGAGATGCCTCTGTATTATTTGATCCCGGTTCCACCTTTTCTTATGTGTCTTCGTACTTTGCTCATTATTTGGGTACGCCCCGGGAGTTTCTTGCTTTACCTGTTCATGTATCTACCCCGGTTGGCGATACTGTTGTTGTAGACCGTGTGTACCGGTCATGTGCGGTGATTATTGGGGGTCTGGAGACCCGAGTTGATCTTTTATTACTGAGTATGGTGGATTTCGATGTCATTTTGGGCATGGATTGGTTATCTCCGTGTCGTGCTATTCTAGACTGTCATGCTAAGATAGTCACTTTGGCTATGCCGGGTGTTACGCAAATCGAGTGGCGTGGTGTGACTGATCATGTTCCTAGTAGAGTGATCTCTTTCTTGAAAGCCCAACGTATGGTTGGGAAGGGTTGCCCTTCATATCTGGCGTTTGTGAGGGATGTGGGAGCTGAGACTCCTAGTATTGATTCTGTTCCAGTTGTGAGGGATTTTCCCGATGTTTTTCCTGTAGACCTGCTGGGCATGCCACCGAACAGGGATATTGATTTTGGTATTGACCTGGTGCCGGGCACCCAGCCCATTTCTATTCCGCCATTTCGTATGGCACCAGCAGAGTTGAAAGAATTGAAGGAGCAGCTTCAGGAACTCCTAGATAAGGGGTTCATCCGACTTAGTGTGTCACCTTGGGGTGCGCCAGTTCTGTTTGTGAAGAAGAAGGATTGCACTATGAGAATGTGCATCGATTATAGGCAATTGAACAAGGTAACAATTAAGAACAAGTATCC